>NW_024057874.1:0-80913 GCF_016432855.1 Salvelinus namaycush
TTGCTTTCGAAGACTTTAGAAAGGCAGGGCAGGATGGATATAGGTCTACAACAGTTTGGGTCTAGAGTGTCACCCCCTTTGAAGAGGGGGATGACCGCGGCAGCTTTCAGATCTTTAGGAATCTCAGACGATACGAAAGAGAGGTTGAACAGACCAGTAATAGGGGTTGCAACAATGGTGGCAGATAACTTTAGGAAGAGAGGGTCCAGATTGTCTAGCCCAGCTGATTTTTAGGCATCCAGATTTTGCAGCTCTTTCAGAATCAGCTGTCTGGATTTGGGTGAAGGAGAAGCGGGGGAGCTTGGGCAAGTTGCTGCGTGGTGTGCAGAGCTGTTAGCCGGGGTTGGGGTAGCCAGGTGGAAAGCATGGCCAGCCGTAGAAAAATGCTTATTGAATTGCTCTATTGTCGTGGTTTTATCAGTGGTGACAGTGTTTCCTAGCCTCAGTGCAGTTGGCAGCTGGGAGGAGATACTCTTATTGTCCATGGACTTTACAGTGTCCCAAAACTTTTTGGAATTAGTGCTGCAGGATGCATATTTCTGTTAGGAAAGTAAAGGCTAGCTTTTTCAAACTGACCGTGTGTATTGGTTTCTGACTTCCCTGAAAGTTTCATATCGCGGGGAATATTCGATGCTAGTGCAGTACACCACAGGGTGTTTTTGTGCTGGTCAAGGGCAGTCAAGTCTGGAGTGAACCAAGGGCAGACGTCAATTGTTGTACAACATCATGGCTACGCTGTTGGCATCACCTTTTACAGTGGATTTCTGCTGTTGTGGGCCTTTAACCATCTGTCTGTTTATGTTCGTCAAAAGAGAGATCAGGGTCGAGAGTAACGCCGAGGTCCTTCACAGTTTTATTTGACACGACTGTGCAACCATCAAGATTAATTGTCAGATTCAACAGAAGATCTCTTTGTTTCTTGGGACCTAGAACAAGCATCTCTGTTTTGTCCGAGTTTAAAAGTAGAAAGTTTTCAGCCATCCACTTCCTTATGTCTGAAACACAGGCTTCCAGCGAGGGCAATTTTGGGGCTTCACCATGTTTCATTGAAATGTACAGCTGTGTGTCGTCAGCATAGCAGTGAAAGTTAACATTAGGTTTCCGAATGACATCACCAAGAGGTAGAATATATAGTGAAAACAATAGTGGTCCTAAAACGGAACCGTGAGGAACACCGAAATTTACAGTTGATTTGTCAGAGGACAAACCATCCACAGAGACAAACTGATATCTTTGCGACAGATAAGACAAGGCCAGAACTTGTCCGTGTAGACCAATTTGGGTTTCCAATCTCTCCAAAAGAATGTCGTGAGCGATGGTATCAAAAGCAGCACTAAGGTCTAGGAGCACGAGGACAGATGCAGAGCCTCAGTCTGACGCCATTAAAAGGTAATTTACCACCTTCACAAGTGCAGTCTCAGTGCTATGATGGGGTCTAAAACCAGACTGAAGCATTTTGTATACATTGTTTGTCTTCAGGAAGGCTGTGCAACAGCTTTTTCTAAAAATGTTTGAGAGGAATGGGAGATTCGATATAGACCGATAGTTTTTTTACATTTTCTGGGTCAAGGTTTGGCTTTTTCAAGAGAGGCTTTATTACTGCCATTTTTAGTGTTTGGTACACATCCGTTGGATAGAGAGCCATTTATTATGTTCAACATAGGAGGGCCAAGCACAAGGGTCCAGTATGCAGCTTGAAGGTTTAGAGGCCATGAATATTTTCATCATTGTGTCAAGAGGTATAATACTAAAACACTTGTGTCTCCCTTGATCCTAGGTCCTGGCAGAGTTGTGCAGACTCAGGACTACTGCTTTGGAGTAATACGCAGATTTAAAGAGGAGTCCGTAATTTGCTTTCTAATGATCATGATCTTTTCCTCAAAGAAGTTCATGAATTTATTACTACCAAAAAAAATTTTGGATTGTTTTATTTTCCTCAATTAACTTCTTGGAAAAATAGGATGATCGAGCAGCAGTGAGGGCTCTTCGATACTGCACGGTACTGTCTTTCCAAGCTAGTCGGAAGACTTCTAGTTTGTTGTGGTGCCATTTCCGTTCCAATTTTCTGGAAGCTTGCTTCAGAGCTTGGGTATTTTCTGTATACCAGGGAGCTAGTTTCTTATGACAAATGTTTTTCGTTTTTAGGGGTGCGACTTCATCTAGGGTATTGCGCAAGGTTAAATTGAGTTCCTCAGTTAGGTGGTTACCTGATTTTTGTCCTCTGACGTCCTTGGGTAAGCAGAGGGAGTCTGGAAGGGCATCGAGGAATCTTTGGGTTGTCTGAGAATGTATAGCATGACTTTTGATGATCCTTGGTTGGGGTCTGAGCAGATTATTTGTTGCGATTGCAAAAGTAATAAAATGGTGGTCCGATAGTCCAGGATTATGAGGAAAAACATTAAGATCTACAACATTTATTCCATGAGACAAAACTAGGTCCAGAGTATGACTGTGGCAGTGAGTAGGTCCAGAGACATGTTGGACAAAACCCACTGAGTCGATGATGGCTCCGAAAACCTTTTGGAGTGGGTCTGTGGACTTCTCCATATGAATATTAAAATCACCAAAAATTAGAATATGATCTGCTATGACTACAAGGTCCGATAGGAATTCAGGGAACTCAGAGAGGAACGCTGTATATGGCCCAGGAGGCCTGTAAACAGTAGCTATAAAAAGTGATTGAGTAGGCTGCATAGATTTCATGACTAGAAGCTCAAAAGACGAAAACGTCATTTATTTTTTTGTAAATTGAAATTTGCTATCGTAAATGTTAGCAACACCTCCGCCTTTGCGGGATGCACGGGGTATATGGTCACTAGTGTAACCAGGAGGTGAGGCCTCATTTAACACAGATGTGATTGGCCATGTTTCAGTCAGGCCAATCTCATCAAGATTATGATCATTGACTATAACTGCCTTTGAAGTGAGGGATCTAACATTAAGTAACCCTATTTTGAGATGTGAGGTATCACAATCTCTTTCAATAATGGCAGGCATGGAGGAGGTCTTTATTCTAGTGAGATTGCTAAGGCGAACACCGCCATGTTTAGTTTTGCCCAACCTAGGTCGAGGCACAGACACGGTCTCAATGGGGATAGCTGAGCTGACTACACTGACTGTGCTAGTGGCTATCGGTGTCCTCATTAGCAGGGAGGAGTTTCTGCATTGAAATGATGTGTCCATCGCCCTCGTACCTCAATTTTGTTAAACACAGAAAGGGGCTTATATGGAGACCAAAAGTCGTCTGGCACACTGCTTAGAGTTTCAACAACATGAATAACTTATTTCTAGCCTACAATCATCGATGTTACTACTAATGTGAAAACAAGACAAAATATGACTATTGTTGCTCATTTTAAGACAATTGTCAAATAATTTGAACATTTATTACAGACGTCAATTGTTGTACAACATCATGGCTACGCTGTTGGCATCACTTTTTACAGTGGATTTCCGCTGTTGTGGGCCTTTACCATCTGTCTGACTTTGTTGTTCACACAGGAGAGAGACGGGACTACCGTGGGTCCTCTGGGGAGCCTCAACAACCTCATGATGCTGACAAGGCAGAGAAGAGTTTCTCCAGATCAGAACACCTCAAGAAACACCCGCAGAGATCCACAAGGAAGAAATCTCACTGCTGCTCTGACTGTGGGAAGAGATTCACCTCATCAGGAATTAAAATTCATCAGAGAACACACACAGGAGAGAAACCTTATAGCTGTGGTCAATGTGGGAAGAGTTTTAGTCGATTTGGCCATCTGACATTACACCAGAGAACACACACAGGAGAGAAACCTTATAGCTGTGTTCAATGTGGGAAGAGTTTTACTCATTCAACCAGCCTGATATCACACCAGAGAACACACACAGGAGAGAAACCGTATAGCTGTGATCAATGTGGGAAGAGTTTTGTTACATCTGGCCTTCTGAAGATACACCAGAGAACACACACAGGAGAGAAACCGTATAGCTGTGATCAATGTGGAAGAGTTTTGTTACATCTGGCCATCTGAAGATACACCAGAGAACACACAGGAGAGAAACCTTATAGCTGTGATCAATGTGGAAAGAGTTTTGGCCGATCTGGCCATCTGACATCACACCAGAGAATACACACAGGAGAGAAACCTTATATCTGTGCTCAATGTGGGAGAGTTTTGGTACATCTGGCACTCTGACTCTACACCAGAGAATACACACAGGAGAGAAACCTTATAGCTGTGATCAATGTGGGAAGAGTTTTGGTCAATCTGGCACTCTGACTCTACACCAGAGAATACACACAGGAGAGAAATCTTATAGCTGTGATCAATGTGGGAAGAGTTTTGGTCAATCTGGCCAGCTGACATCACACCAGATAATACACACAGGAGAGAAATCTTATAGCTGTGGTCAATGTGGAAAGAGTTTTGGTCGATCTGGCCAGCTGACATCACACCAGAGAACACACAGGAGATAAATCTTATAGCTGTACTCAATGTGGGAAGAGTTTTGATACATCTAGCTATCTTATTGTACACCAGAGAATACACACAGGAGAGAAACCTTATAGCTGTGGTCAATGTGGGAAGAGTTTTGGTCAATCTAGCAATCTGACTCTACACCAGAGAATACACACAGGAGAGAAACCTTATAGCTGTGATCAATGTGGGAAGAGTTTTGGTCAATCTGGCACTCTGACTCTACACACCAGAGAATACACACAGGAGAGAAACCTTATAGCTGTGATCAATGTGGGAAGAGTTTTGGTCAATCTGGCCAGCTGACATCACACCAGATAACACACAGGAGAGAAATCTTATAGCTGTGGTCAATGTGGAAAGTTTTGTCGATCTGGCCAGCTGACATCACACCAGAGCACACACAGGAGAGAAATCTTATAGCTGTGTCAATGTGGAAGAGTTTTGGTCGATCTGGCCATCTGACATCACACCAGAGAATACACACAGGAGAGAAACTTATAGCTGTGGTCAATGTGGGAAGAGTTTTGGTCAATCTAGCACTCTGACTCTACACCAGAGAATACACACAGGAGAGAAACCTTATAGCTGTGGTCAATGTGGAAAGAGTTTTGGTCAATCTGGCCAGCTGACATCACACCAGAGAATACACACAAGAGAAATCTTATAGCTGTGGTCAATGTGGAAAGAGTTTTGGTCAATCTGGCCAGTGACATCACACCAGAGAATACACACAGGAGAGAAATCTTATAGCTGTGGTCAATGTGGAAGAGTTTTTCATCTGGCCAGTCTGACATCACACCAGAGAATACACACAGGAGAGAAACTTATAGCTGTGGTCAATGTGGAAAGAGTTTTGGTCGATCTGGCCAGCTGACATCACACCAGAGAATACACACAGGAGAGAAATCTTATAGCTGTGGTCAATGTGGAAAAGTTTTGGTCATCTGGCCTGACATCACACCAGAGAATACACACAGGAGAGAAATCTTATACCTGTGGTCAATGTGGGAAGAGTTTTACTTCATCTAGCAATCTGACTGTACACCAGAGAATACACACGGGAGAGAAACCTCATAGCTGTGATCAATGTGGGAAGAGGTACACTGATAAAAGATCTCTGATTAAACATCAGAAAATACATGGAGTTGTTTCATGATATCAATGAATTAATGTCACAATGTAAAATGTTTTAACATTGTAGTAGGAGTATTTTAATGATGTCATAATGTAGAATGTTTTAACATTGTAGTAGGAGTATTTAAATGATGTCACAATGTAGAAGCCTAAATGTTTGTCCCCTGTTCTATTGATTTCAACATGATATGGATATTAGCCTCAGGGGGAAAATCCAGGCTCTGAATTGGAAGAGTACTATTTATGTGATTTAACAAAAAGTGACTAACACAAAAAGAGCTGCGATCTATTTTCTACAAATTGTCCTCTAATCAGGGATGTACACATTATTCCCATATTCTGTGTGGTTTTTGAGCTGTTAGTTTTAACAGGACGCGTAACCTCATCTCCCTTCTGTCACACAATTAATTTTGACATGATATCGATGAGTGATGACAAATAAGGGTTGTGTTCGTTTGTTTAGCGACCCCTACATTTAAATGCATCACTCCAAAATGTAGCTGACTGTCTTCTGCGGGTTGTCATCTAACCAGTGAGGTTAAAGATATCTCCCATTTCCATGTGTTTGTTTAGTTGTGTTAGTTTCAACAGCACCTACAACCTGATTTCCCCCCTAATCGATATCAGTGATTTATTGCTACTTGTCAAAAACAACAGCGTTTCTGGTGCTTGTGCAGTTTATAAGGAGCTTGTTTAAAAAATATTATTATTGTGGCAGATGTTTGTGTATATACCACATGTTAGGTTTTCAATTTATCCCAAACTGTTTCTGCATATTGGTTATTGATTTGGACATGTTAAAACTGTGTTTTGACATTGGGCTATCCTACCAAGCAACTGTGCAACCAAATATTTCATATTTACATTTCATGTAACATTTGGTAATGATAATTATTTATGCAACCAACTGATAATTATATTGACATTGTTGCCCTGCTTTTAGAATATCAAGGTTAATTCTCAGATGTGCCAACCCAAATGTACTAGAGCATGACATTGGGGACTGGGACCCGATCCAACAACATGCCTATCTAGTGAACCCTGAAAAGAGAGAGAAGCTCCGCAGTGAGGTGGAAAGTTACTACGGATATCGCAGGAGTTTCCTCTTGAAATCAGACATGTCCGTGGTGAGGACAACTTGGTTGCTGATTGTCTCAAGGGGGGCAGTCAAAATGTTTTGTGTTTTGCGTTTAGCCAGTGCATTGCCATGGATCACAGTTTATTTTTACTGCACGTTTTTCCGTATTGGAGATGAGTTTTGTTTGGGCTCGTTCCAAGGGGACGAGAGTTCTAGAAGCTAGTCAGTTTTAGGAAGACGAGAGTTCTAGAAGCTAGTGGGTTTTAGGAAGACGAGAGTTCTAGAAGCTATAGAAAGAAAAATCTTTGTGGGAATAATAAAAAATAAATATTGTTTTTAATTGTTGTTTGCCAGTAGACAGACACCATGTTTATATTGGTGACGGTGAAGCATTGTAGTTGATTATAATGTGAAATGGAAGTTGTTTTCTGTTGTTGGTGAGCAAACTCTTAAGGTGTTAGTTAGTCTTTGGTTTTTCCATTTATGTTTTGAGGTTGGACTTTGGCACGTCTAGCTCGTTTAGCCCGTATAGCTCGTCAGCATGTAGGATGCACTGATTAGTGTCACCTCGTTAGTCAGTATGTGTTACACCTGTGCTGGCTTGTCCATCTCGTTAGTGGGAAGGTGTTTCACCTGAGCTGGTCCAGGTTCTATTTAAGAGTGTCTGGCCCAGTGCTCCAGTTGTCTTGATAGATGTGGAGAGTCAACACATTTAGTTGCTCCACCTTTTTGGTTTGCTTCCTGTCTTTAAGTTTGTTGTAGGTTTTTCTTTTGTTTGTCTCTTCTTGGGCAGATTTAGTGGGTCTCATGGTGGGTGTCTTTTAGGTCCCAGTTGTTGTTACTAGTCAACTTTCAGTCGACACCCCCATAGTGTCTTTGAGAACCCCTCCTAAAAAACAAGCTTATATTTTGGGTTGGATATTGCATCCAATTAGTGTTTTAATCAATGGCATTTCCTTAGAATGCTCATTGGTCTTTCAGTTGTTAATCTTCTGGTTTTTTTATCCTGTTATTTTTGTGTACTAAGTATTTCTGTTTATTTTCATTGTTTTCTCCTGTGAAGCCATTGTGTTTCATCCATGTCTGAAATGTGCTGTATAAATAAAGCTTGATTTGAACAAATTAACCCAATGACTGACCAATCAACAGACTCTTGGTCCATCTTAGTATGAAAAACAGTATCAATCCCACTTTTCCAGCCTGCTGAAGGCGTGGTGGAGTGGTAAACACCACCCCCGGCTCTACCAGGTGCTTGAGGTGGTCTCCCACAGCTCTGCTGGTGGAGTGGTAAACACCACCCCGGCTCTACCAGGGGGCTTGAGGTGGTCTCCCACAGCTCTGCTTATGTCATGTTCTGTGGCCTTGCTGTTCCATTTCTTTACTGCCCCTGCAACACAGAAACACATTTAGTCATATTATATAAAACACTCAAAGTAATGGATTTGGAGCATCTATGGCCTCAGTTACACCAGGCACCTAAATGTGACTTCCGTCATCTGATCACTCCAAGCTGCATTAGGTTCAGATCTACCAGGATGGGCCTTTGACAGTCTGGATGCAGTCAGGCCACTGAATATAAATAAGCAATGTAAAGAGATGGGGTGAATGAGTAGGGAAAAGTACATTTGACACAAATTACCTTCATAATATCAAAGAACAAATGTGTGTGCCTGAGGGGAAATTAACTTTCCTACAACCAAAAGGGGTGAGAAATTACACATCCTTGGGAAGTCCCTAGCCCGTTGAAGTTGTCATTTAAAAGGGTTAAGGTTAGGGGTTAGGGTAGGGATGTCCCAAGGATACCGGATAGCATTGACCATTGTGCATTCTTCTGTCTCTTTTACATAGCAGGTGATGGGTTCTGATTTCTCTCTAACTAACTAACTAAGGACGGTGACCTGTCTAGACGAGATGTTACAACGATCTGAATCGTCAACGGAGGTCTTCCTCTTTATATAGCCTGCTACAGCATGCAATACTATTAACTCACAAGGGGGCATAACGTTACATGGACCATACTATCCCATTTTGGAAACGGTACATGGACAATACTATCCCATTTTGGAAACGTTACATGGACAATACTATCCCATTTTGGAAACGTTACATGGACCATACTATCCCATTTTGGAAACGGTACATGGACAATACTATCCCATTTTGGAAACGTTACATGGACAATACTATCCCATTTTGGAAACGTTACATGTACAATACTATCCCATTTTGGAAACGTTGCATGGACAATACTATCCCATTTTGGAAACGTTACATGTCCGCCCCCTTGTGGAGGGAAATTAATATCTTAGATGGTAGCTGTAGATGGGATTCAAATGCATAATGGTATTAATACAGTGTCTAGACTACCTCTTTTGTATAAATGCCTTTCAGAATCCAAACACAGTATTGCCACGCAGCAAAATGTTGCGTATATATATATAATATAATATATATAATCTGTCAAGTCAGCCTGATAAAATACTGAACAATTTGTGTACAAAGATATCTTGAAATGTGATATTAGGCCTGTATGGCAGTACTGTTACTGTATGGCAGTACTGTATTGGCTAGTGCTTTCTCCAATATGTTCTTCTATTTTACATTACATTGTAAGTCGATGCAATTTATCTTTCAATATTTATTTTATATATATATATATGTTTTAATGCTTGTAAGACTATTCTTTGACACATTTTCTCTTCCTTTGAAACTCTTATAGGACAGAACATGGACACAATGCAATTGGGATCAAGAAGAAGGTACAGATCTGTTGTAGGACAGCTGCATTTGAAGTGTACATTTAACCTACATAGCAGTCAATACAAAACTGACATCTCTTAGCATACAAATGTGTGCCAAGGATCTTTTCAGATCTTCTCATAAATGAATCAAGTCCATGGAATGGATATAGACAAAAAGGTAATTCAAGGACTATCAGAGGTAGAGAGGCGAGGCAGGGGTGAGGACATCATCCTGCTATTTTGACAGTCCCTGAAGGACAATACAGAAGAGGTATTTGCTCTTATTCCTTCCCTTTCTCTAATGTATTTTGTAATAAAATTAGCAAGTGTAGTAAGATCATTGCTTTACTTGACTAGGACTGGAGACCACAGCAGCGATTCTGCTCTTGCCCTACCTCTTCAATGAGGACCCGAGTGGCCTTTATGTCCGTGACAAGGTATGCCTATGCACCAATCATCTGTTTCTTCATAAACATAGGTGTGCATGCTGATATAAAACTACAGCTGAACATTTGTTATGTTCTTTGTTAATTGTATGTGTATTCATCTTTTCTTACTTTTGCTGACACAGATTTCATCGCTCTTCACTCCTTTACTGCACATCGGCGGAAATCCATTTCACCATGAGAGTGAAATCCTGCTGGCCTTTGATGGGGAGAACATCCACGCCCTCGAGGACGTCCCCATGGGACTTGGGGCACTGCTACGGCTGAATTTTCTATTTTCCCTTAAATTTCCCAAAAATGTCAGAAAAACACTTATGTTGTTAAGTTACTGTGTTCTGGGGATAAGAGCAGTTGGGGTGAAGTTACCAGGGCCGGTAATAAAGATGGCAAACTTCCTAACATAACTAAGTGGATATGATATACACACTAAACCTGAAAAATCTGTATTTAGCATCAAGTCTACAATATTGTTAGTTTACTAATGATTCATTTTTAATGTACATCATTATTTATATATATTTTTTTATGTCATGAAAAGCACTGTACAAAGTAAATGTATTTATTATGGTCTGACATGTCTGCAGAAATGTTGCAATTTTGTAAATATTAATTCACATTTGTTGTGCCACTAAATAATTATTTAAATCAATATTGTCAATATTATTGAAATATATCTTTATAATGGAGGGAGGGTGGACAGGGAGTTAAAATAATGAACCCCAAAAGGTTTTTTGAGGAACCATTATAAAGGGTTCTTCAAAAAACTTATAGGGGTTCCCCCACAGTTTCAATTTGAGGACCCCCTAAAGGATACTCCAGGAACCTTTACTTTTTAGAGTGTATATTGATAAAAGTCACCTTGTCCGAGAGACATTTACATAGTTATACACAACCCGATTTGGGATTACTATTTTGGGGCGAAACAGCAGCCACAACAGACAGACCTGATATCGCCCATAATTCAACGTCCTTGGACGTCACGTGCTGAGTGGGTATGACCAAAGTTATTCTGTTTAGCTGCACTTTGTCGTACATTTTTACACTATAATAAATGTTTCTGATGCCACATAGCCCGTTTTCAAAGGGAGTCGTTGGTTTTGAGAGGCAGTCGCTTTTTGTCTTAAAGTATTTTCTCAACTGCGATACCAACTCCAGTCAGCAGATGGCGATGTGCGTCTTTCAGGTGATTCTGCAACAGTGGCGTATAATCTAGTGGACGGGACGCTTCTTCAACATCAGCTAGTCAGACACCTTGGTTCACTAACTTTATGGAAAAAGGCTTATTCAATAAATCTAGCAACTCTTTTCATACTGGGAAAATACAGGAATACACACTCAGAGCCTCCTGACTGGGCCCTGTTTACACCTCCACACAGGAATACACACTCAGAGTGTCTTTGAGTCGACTGACTCTCAGATCATCCTCCACTGACTGGGCCCTGTTTACACCTTCAAGGTGCCCCCTCACACAGGAATACACACTCAGAGCCTACGAGGCTTTTCTAAAAACTACAATTTGCATGGTTCGCTCACCTCTTTTTTTTTTAAACTACGTTTGAGATGTGGTATCCACTCGGCTCGCTGCGTCTCAGATCAAAGGTGGGTCCATCTGCTCCATTCCCAGTCTCCCTGAGATCCCAAGTTAGAGGGATCCCTGGTGCACCATTTACCCAGGTCATCAGGAGCGGTCACCAAGTGAAGATTAACATCCCCAAAAGTGGTTAATTTCTTTCATATCAAATGAGACAAACTTATCACACAAGTCAGAGATATTCTTAAACTAAATCTTTATTCACTTATTAATAAGGGAGCAGGTCAATACAACGTGCACATACAAAGTGAATCAATTGAGTGCTCTACGATAATGATGGCTGGTCGACAAATCACCCCCAGATGATTCGTTGAGAGCCACGATACAAAAGTACAAAAGTCTTTTACATCCAAGATACCAACCTTTCAACCTACATGACCAACAACAGATGTATAGAACTGGTCACAAGGTTAAGATTTGTATGAAAGATACTTATAATTCACAGCAGACAGTATCTGCTGTAAAAGCAGTACTCTTTGTGTAGAGACCAGGGTCTGGCCCTGAGGTCATCTCTCCCTGGTACCATATAGAACAGAAACATTAACTCATACTTTGGAATGCGGTCTCTTTAGGTTTTATCACCCAAAAGACATTGTAAATCTCCTGTCAATGTTTTCTCCCAGAGGCCCATCCTCAGTAGAACACACAGACACAATAGTTCTAAGAACCCTCTATTCTGTTGCATAAAACAACCATTTGATGCAATAAAAGTATTATAACATAATGTTGCAGTTTTGCCTCAGTGTCCACTGAAAGTTGACTAGTAACAACAACTGGGACCTAAAAGACACCCACCATGAGACCCACTAAATCTGCCCAAGAAGAGGCAAACAAAAGAAAAACTGACACCAAACTTAAAGACAGGAAGTAAACCAAAAAGGGGGAGCAACTAATGGTGTTGACTCTCCACATCTATCAAGACAACTGGAGCACTGGCCCAGACACTCTTAAATAGAACTTGGACCAGCTCAGGTGAAACACCTTCCCACTAACGAGATGGACAAGCCAGCACAGGTGTAACACATACTGACTAGCAAGGTGACACCAATCAGTGCGCCCTACGTGCTAACGAACAACCTCAAAACATAAATGGAAAAACCAAAGCCTGGAACACCTTTCCCCTTAAAATAACAAATAAATCCTATAATTTTTGTTGGACAAGTTTGCTCACCACCAACAGAAAACAACTTCCATTTCTCAATATAATCAACTACAATGCTTCACCTTCTACAATATAAACATAGTGTCTACTGGCTGTCAACAATTAAAAACAAGAAAAAACACGTATTTCTAAATAATAATATACAATCGTATTATTTTTTTCTCCTTTTTCTTTCTATATAACCCTAAAACTCACTAGCTTCTATAACTCTCGTCTTCCTAAAACTCACTAGCTTCTAGAACTCTCGTCTTCCTAAAACTCACTAGCTTCTAGAACTCTCGTTTTCATGTCGGATCCATAGTAGTACCTTTCCACCTCACTGCGGAGCTTCTCTCTCTTTTCAGGGTTCACTCAACAGGCATGTTGTTGGATCGGGGCCCAGTCCCCAATGTCATGCTCTAGTACATTTGGGTTGGCACATCTAA
The DNA here is from genome assembly GCF_016432855.1 of Salvelinus namaycush. NCBI lineage: Eukaryota > Metazoa > Chordata > Actinopteri > Salmoniformes > Salmonidae > Salvelinus > Salvelinus namaycush. The sequence goes on from NW_024057874.1 coordinate 13,041, forward strand.
GAATTAACCCTGCTATTCTAAAAGAAGGGCAACAATGTCAATATAATTATACCCGAAAATTGTCAGTTGGTTGCATAAATAATTATGATTACCAAAGGTTACATGAATTGTAAATATGAACGATCAAAACCAAATGGACACCCCTTTGTTAATATGTATTGTCAATAATTAACTTAATGGTAAGGCATGGTATAATAAAAAATATTTGGTTGCAGTCTTATTTTCAACGACTTTTCAATTACATTGTTCTAGGTGGGATAGCCTCAATGTCAAAACACAGTTAACGTGTCCAAATCAATAACCAATATGCAGAAACAGTTTGGGATAAATTGAAAACCTAAACATAACATGTGCTATTTACACAAACATCTGCCACAACAATCATATTTCTTGTATTTTTTTTAAACAAGCTCCTTATAAACTGCACAAGCACAAGAAATGCTGTTGTTTTTACAAGTAGCAATAAATCACTGATATCGATTAGGGGGGAAATCAGGTTGTACTTGCTGTTGAAACTAACAACTAAAAAAAACACGTGGAAATGGGAGATATATTTTACCTCACTGGTTACAGGACAACCTGCAGAAGACAGTCAGCTACATGTTGCAGTGATGCATTTAAATGTAGGGGTCGCTAAACAAAGGAACGCAACACTTATTTGTCAAAACTAATCGATATCATGCTAAAATAATTTGTGTGACAGGATGGAGATGAAGTTGCACGTCCTGTTAAAACTAACAGCTCAAAAACCACACGGAATCTGGGAATAATGTGTACATCCCTGGTTAGAGGACAACTCGTTTTTTGTTAGTCACTTTCTGATAAACTCATAAATAGTACTCTTCCAATTCAGAGCCTGGATTTTCCCCCTGAGGCCAATATCCATATCATGTTGAAATCAATAGAACAGGGGGCAAACGTTTAGGGTTCTACATTGTGACATCATTAAAATACTCCTACTACAATGTTAAAACATTCTACATTGTGACATCATGAAAATACTCCTACTACAATGTTAAAACATTCTACATTATGACATCATTACACACTCCTCCTACAATGTTTAAACATTCTACATTGTGACATTATTTCATTGATATCATGAAACAACTCCTTGATGTATTTTATGTTTAATCAGAGATCTGAGACACAGGGGAAGGGAAGTATCCCTTCCCCTGTGTGTGTCCACTTGTGTATATTCAGGCTGTTTTGCTGAGTAAAACTCTTCCCACATCGATCACAGCTATAAGATTTCTCTCCTGTGTGTGTTCTAAGGTGTATAGTTAGATAGCTAGAAGTAGTAAAACTCTTCCCACATTGATCACATAACGGATTCTCTCCTGTGTGTGTTCTCTGGTGTACTGTCAGATAGTTAGAAGTACTAAAACTCCTCCCACATTGATCACAGCTATATGGTTTCTCTCCTGTGTGTGTTCTCTGGTGCACTGTCAGTTGGCCAGATTGACAAAAACTCTTCCCACATTGATCACAGCTATAAGGTTTCTCTCCTGTGTGTGTTCTCTGGTGTGATGTTAGAGAGCCAAATGTATAAAAACTCTTCCTACATTGATCACAGCTATATGGTTTCTCTCCTGTGTGTGTTCTCTGGTGTGCAGTCAGATCGCTAGATGTAAAATAACTCTTCCCACATTGAGCACAGCCATATGGTTTCTCTCCTGTGTGTGTTCTTTGGTGTGCAGTCAGATCGCTAGAATTAACAAAACTCTTCCCACATTGAGCACAGCCATATGGTTTCTCTCGTGTGAATTCTCTGATGAATTTTAATGCATGATGAGGAGGTAAATCTCTTCCCACATTGACCACAGCAATAAGGTTTCTCTCCTGTGTGGAATCTCTGATGAATTTTAATGCCTGATGAGGAGGTGAATCTCTTCCCACAGTCAGAGCAGCGGTGAGGTTTCTTTCCTGTCGATCTCTGCTGGTGTTTCTTGAGGAGTTCTGACGTGGAGAGACTCTTCTCTGCCTCGGCAGCGTCATGATGTAGTTGAGACTCCCCAGAGGATCCACGATAGTCCCGTCTCTCTCCTGTGTGAACAACAAAGTCAGACGGTTAAAGGGCCACAACAGCAGAAATCCACTGTTTATTTGAGGTACAAGGTGATGCCCAGAGGTCTGTTAAATTATTTTACAATTGTCTTAAGACAGTCAAACCTAAGCAGTGTACCAGACGACCTTCGATCTCCAAAAAGGTCCCTTTCTGTGTTTGCTAAAATTGCAGCACGAGGGCGATGCACACACAATTTGATTGCAGAAACACCTCCCTGCTAATGAGGAAACCACTAGTTATGGATGTAATATATCTGCCTGGAGCAAAAATGGTGAGCAAAGATTTTAGTTTTCCACAATGTAGTCTGAATATTACAGCGCAAGATCAGGAGTGCTACTGAAGGAAACTCACATTAAGCTCTGTGTCTATTCACTAATTCACCACCGTGGGGGAAAACCCAGGGCAGTTCTCATAGGCTGACAGCAAAAATAGCCTCCATTTCCAGGTTGTTTATGAGTGCATTTCACATTACTTTTGGATAATAACTGTAACACTCGTTTGAATCTCCTGCTTAATATGTTTGTGTTATTGCCGCAAATCAACTGCTTTATACTTATAAAACACTTTAACCAGTAAAATGCTCTTTAGCTAGCTTTGCCATCAGCCTGAAACTGAGGGTTTGTACATTAAGTGTTTAACAAATTGGCCCATAACTTCACCTAACAACAACATAGACCTACTGTAGGACCCATAACTTCACCTAACAATAACATAGACCTACTGTAGGACCCATAACTTCACCGAACCTCAATAACTACAGACATACTAGAGCATATGTGTGTTGTACAATAGCCTATATATCAAAGAACAGTTCACCACAAATAATGAGCTAAGTATCTCTGTGTGCAAACAGACTAAAGAGACCCTACTGTAAATGTAACGGATGTGAAATGGCTAGCTAGTTAGCGGGTACGCGCTAGTAGCATTTCAATCAGTTACGTCACTTGCTCTGAGACTTAAGTAGGGTTTCCCCTTGCTCTGCAAGGGCCGCGGCCTTTGTGGAGCGATGGGTAACGATGCTTCGTGGGTGACTGTTGTTGATGTGTGCAGAGGGTCCCTGGTTCGCGCCCGTGTCGGGGCGAGGGGACGACGTAAAGTTATACTGTTACATAAATCAAGCAGACAATAACATTATACACATCAATTTGTTAGGGATGTTGGATCCAACGTGGAGCACGGCATAATTGTCTTTACCAGAGTAATGAATGAAGAAGCACTTTGGTTGTTGTTGCATGTCGTGATGTTTGTTATGTGACTGGAATTCAGAAAATGATTTCCTGGATCAGCTGATGATAGTTGAACATTTGACTTTAACTAAACAGCTACAGTATTAAGAATGATGTGTAATTATTGAAGAACCGCGTTAATGACCGTATCAATTTGAGTGTTGTCAATAAAGCTAAGACTTAAATGTATATTTATACACTGCTCAAAAAAATAAAGGTAACACTTAAACAACACAATGTAACTTCAAGTCAATCACACTTCTGTGAAATCAAACTGTCCACTTAGGAAGCAACACTGATTGACAATAAATTTCACATGCTGTTGTGCAAATGGAATAGACAAAAGGTGGAAATTATAGGCAATTAGCAAGACACCCCCAAAAAAGGAGTGATTCTGCAGGTGGTGACCACAGACCACTTCTCAGTTCCTATGCTTCCTGATTGATGTTTTGGTCACTTTTGAATGCTGGCGGTGCTCTCACTCTAGTGGTAGCATGAGACGGAGTCTACAACCCACACAAGTGGCTCAGGTAGTGCAGTTCATCCAGGATGGCACATCAATGCGAGCTGTGGCAAAAAGGTTTGTTGTGTCTGTCAGCGTAGTGTCCAGAGCATGGAGGCGCTACCAGGAGACAGGCCAGTACATCAGGAGACGTGGAGGAGGCCGTAGGAGGGCAACAACCCAGCAGCAGGACCGCTACTTCCGCCTTTGTGCAAGGAGGTGCACTGCCAGCGCCCTGCAAAATGACCTCCAGCAGGCCACAAATGTGCATGTGTCTGCTCAAACGGTCAGAAACAGACTCCATGAGGGTGGTATGAGGGCCCGACGTCCACAGGTGGGGGTTGTGCTTACAGCCCAACACCGTGCAGGACGTTTGGCATTTGCCAGAGAACACCAAGATTGGCAAATTCGCCACTGGCGCCCTGTGCTCTTCACAGATGAAAGCAGGTTCACACTGAGCACATGTGACAGACGTGACAGAGTCTGGAGACGCCGTAGAGAACGTTCTGCTGCCTGCAACATCCTCCAGCATGACCGGTTTGGCGATGGGCCAGTCAAGGTGTGGGGTGGCATTTCTTTGTGGGTCCGCACAGCCCTCCATGTGCTCGCCAGAGGTAGCCTGACTGCCAATAGGTACCGAGATGAGATCCTCAGACCCCTTGTGAGACCATATGCTGACACATGCACATTTGTGGATGCGGGCAGCGATTGGTTGAAGAGCATGCATTTAGTTTTACTAGCATATAAGAGCAGTTGGAGGCCACGGAAGGAGTGTTGTATGGCGTTGAAGCTCGTATGGAGGTTTGTTAACACAGTGTCAAAAGAAGGGCCAGATGTATACAGAATGGTGTCGGCTGCGTAGAGATGGATCAGAGAAACACCCACAGCAAGAGTTACATCATTGATATATACAGAGAGTCAGCCTGAGAATTGAACCCTGTGGCACCCCCATAGAGACTGCCAGAGGTCCGGACAACAGGCCCTCCGATTTGACACACTGAACTCCATCAGAGAAGTAGTTGGTGAACCAGGCGAGGCAGTCATTAGAAAAACCGAGGATACTGAGTCTGCCGATAAGAATATGGTGATTGACAGAGTCGAAAGCCTTGGCCAGGTTGATGAAGACGGCTGCACAGTACTGTCTTTTATCGATGGCGGTTATGATATCGTTTAGTAACTTGAGCGAGGCTGAGGTGTACCCGTGACCAGCTCGGAAACTGGATTGCACAGCGGAGAAGGTACGGTGGGATTTAAAATGGTCAGTGATCAGTGAGTTTGTTAACTTGACTTTCGAAGACTTTAGAACGGCAGGGCAGGATGGATATAGGTCTGTAATATTTTGTGTCTAGTGTCACCCCCTTTAAAGAGGGGGATGACCTCGGAAGCGTTCCAATCTTCAGGAATCTCGGACGATACGGAAGAGAGGTCGAACAGACTAGTAATAGGGGTTGCCACAATGGCGGTGGATAATTTTAGAAAGAGAGGGTCCAGATTGTCTAGCCCAGCTGATTTGTAAAGGTCCAGGTTTTGCAACTCTTTCAGAACATCAGCTATCTGGATTTGGGTGAAGGAGAAGCTGGGGAGGCTTGGGCAAGTATCTGCTGGGGGGGGGGAGCTGTTGGCCGGGGTTGGGGTAGCCAGGAGGAAAGCATGGCCAGCCATAGAGAAAGGCTTATTGAAATTCTTAATTATCGTGGAGTTATCGGTGGTGACAGTATTTCCTAGCCTCAGTGTAGTAGGCAGCTGGGATGAGGTACTCTTATTCTCCATGGACTTTACAGTGTCCCCAAAACGTTTTGGAGTTAGAGCTACAGGATGCAAATTTCTGTTTGAAAAAGCTAGCCTTTGCTTTCCTAACTGACTGTGTGTATTGGTTCCTGACTTCTCTGAAAAGTTGCATATCGCAGGGACTATTCGATGCTAGTGCAGTACTCCACCGGTTGTTTTTGTACTGCCCGAGGGCAGTCAGGTCTGGAGTGAACAAAGGGCTATATCTGTTCTTAGTTCTACATTTTTTGAAAGGGGCATGCTTATTTAAGGTGGTGAGGAAATTACAATTAAAAAACAACCAGGCATCCCCTACTGAAAGGATGAGGTCAATATCCTTCCAGGATATATCCAGGTTAACGGATTTAGGGTTGTACCTGGTGGGTTCCTTGATCATTTGTGTGAGATTGAGGGCATCTAGCTTGGATTGTAGGACGGCGGGGGTGTTAACCTCACTAGGGTAGGGGGCACTATTTTCACCTCCGGATGAAAAGCCGTGCCCAAAGTAAACTTGGTAGATTTAGATAGTGTTTTCTATCTATCACAGGTCTAAAAGATATAGCAGATCCGTATCATATTGGGTGAGGCGGGTTGCCGGAAGGTATATTAAATTTTTAAAATGAAAAAGATTGAAATATATTGCAATATATACAAAAAAGGTTGAAAAAAAACAAACCATTTACAACAAACACGTCTTAATGCTACGCCATCTTGAATTATAAAATGACTCTGTTAAAAAACCATTGGATTTAGCAAACTCTGAAATTATTTAGGATTTCTGTGCCCACGAAATCTGTTTCCCAGCGTAACATAAGGAGACACTAAATGATACGTAGTTCGAGTGGCATTTCAGAATACAAAAAAACTGTCCGACAGCAATATCCCGTATTTAAGTTGAAGTTCATCATATGACAAGGGTAACATTATGACTGTAACTACTGTTCCCTGAAGGAGGGAAATTAGGTACAACATAGTACAACATCAAATCCACGCCTTGCTGGAAGCCCGCCTTCACAGGTGATGAGAGTGAGACTTGGATTTATTCCTTAAATTTAATACTGCTCTTCACCGACCCAGGAAAGGCGGGGACAAACAGGCGTTGTACCTCATTTCCCTCCTTCAGGAAGGAAGTGCAATTATAATCAAAGTTACACTCCCTTTCAGTCATTCAACTTCGGTACAACATACTACGGGGAAATACAATCATTCCCGATGCCGACCCCTACGGATACTAATGAAACAGCCCATGCAGACCACCCAGACTTGACCCTACAAGATGCGCCAGTTTGTCAATTTATTTGTTGTCTTTTGTTTGAAACACTCCTGTCAATGTTGAGTAAGGACACACACACCTGATTACACATATAGTAGTAGGGACTAGTCTACCTGGCCGGCACACAAATGTAGGCCTATGAATGTGCCCATTTGGGGATGTCTGATAGTATTTCTCATTGTCTTAACGCTGCACCACTAATGAGTTGTGGAGCTTCTCAAAGTAACTTTTTCTTCACCTCCAAACAGCAAGTAAACAAAATCTAATCAAAATCAATTAAAAATGACAATAGTTCCTCAAAGTAAAACAGCAAGTAAACATCACAATCAAATGCAAAAAAATCAAAATCAATTGCGAATGACAATAGTTCCTCAAAGTATTTTCGTAAAATATTTCCAGCTCTCACCCTTTCGTAACCACTCAGCATTAAAGGGAAAAACGTAATTCTATGATCCAGTGGAAATGTCATAAAATACCTGAGTACTTCTTATCCTTTGCACAAATAGCCTATAGCTGTGTCTGTCCAGAACTCACTGGAGCAGGAAACTGAGGGCCTAGAATATTTTATATAATGTTGCAAGCTTGCTATCCGAGTTTCCTGACCCAGTTGATAGTTGAAACAATGTTTCAAGTTTGTAGTAGACAGGCCATGTGCAGGCCAATGTGATTTCTAGGATATTTATTTTTATCAGGATATTTTCTACCTGCAGAATGCAATGTTTTTATTTGTTGGCTTTATGTAGGCTATCTTTACATAATTGGCAATGTCAATAAAAGTTACTTTTAGATTTGTATAATTTTCATTTAGATAGATTGTAGATTAATCACAGACAATAATTTTGAGATACTATTATAAATTAAATGAAACTGTTCCAGTAAAATGTGCATATGAAAATCATAACTGGCACGCAGATTGGTAGAAATGGTCAGATAAATTGGCACTCCAACTGGAAAAGGTTGCAGACTGATGGTGTAGTCTATTACTAGTCTATTAGTCTATCTATCTGTAGTCTATTACTGCAAACTTCAGGAGCAAAACAGCAGAATTTACGAAGTCCAGCAGCGGAGGGGGGACTCCCTCTGGTCGGGTTGTGTTGACGACCGGCTCCCTCTGGTCGGGTTGTGTTGACGACCGGCTCCCTCTGGTCGGGTTGTGTTGACGACCGGCTCCCTCTGGTCGGGTTGTGTTGACGACCGGCTCCCTCTGGTCGGGTTATGTTGACGACCGGCTCCCTCTGGTCGGGTTATGTTGACGACCGGCTCCCTCTGGTCGGGTTATGTTGACGACCGGCTCCCTCTGGTCGGGTTATGTTGACGACCGGCTCCCTCTGGTCGGGTTATGTTGACGACCGGCTCCCTCTGGTCGGGTTATGTTGACGACCGGCTCCCTCTGGTCGGGTTATGTTGACGACCGGCTCCCTCTGGTCGGGTTATGTTGACGACCGGCTCCCTCTGGTCGGTTATGTTGACGACCGGCTCCCTCTGGTCGGGTTATGTTGACGACCGGCTCCCTCTGGTCGGGTTTGTTGACGACCGGCTCCCTCTGGTCGGGTTATGTTGACGACCGGCTCCCTCTGGTCGGGTTATGTTGACGACCGGCTCCCTCTGGTCGGTTATGTTGACGACCCCTTTTCCCTCTGGTCGGGTTGTTGACGACCGGCTCCCTCTGGTCAGGTATGTTGACGACCGGCTCCCTCTGGTTATGACTTCGAGTCATTTGTGTGTCTTAATATTTTAATCAAAACAGAATGCTTAAAGCATCATACAAGTTCAGTACATATAGATTTTATAAAAACACATGGGCGATTGGTAGAAAGAACAGATGACTCTTGGTTGACCAAGATGTATTTTAGTGGGGACAGCACTAGAACATGATTTTGGGGATCCCAGGTGGCGCAGCGGACACTTCATCTCAGTGCTTGAGCGTCACAACAGCCACCTGGATCAAATCCAGCTGTATTACAACCGGTCGTGATTGGGAGTCCCATAGGGCGGCGCACAATGGCCCCAGCACCGTCCAGGTAGGCAGTCATTGTAAATAAGAATTTGTTCTTAACTGACTTGCCTAGTTAAATAAAGGTTACATTTAATAAATAAGTAAATAGTGTTTCATGACAAACCATTTTTTTACAAATCTGTCAAGGCACCAACGTTGAGAAGGGTTAAAACAAGGTTTCAAAACCAATTCATGAATGTAATTGCATCTAGGTATGTCTTGCCATTAATGTAAAGGCATGGAAAAAAATTGGCTGAATATTATACAATGACTTAACAGCTCTAATAATTAGCCTCCACAGGAAATCTACACTGGCAATTCTAGAATATACGATATAGCCTAGAAACCTGGTTAAACTATCACTATGACATCATGGATGAATACTAGAATATACTATATAGCCTAGAAACCTGGTTACACTATCATTATGACATCATGGATGAATTCTAGAATATACTATATAGCCTAGAAACCTGGTTAAACTATCATTATGACATCATGGATGAATACTAGAATATACTATATAGCCTAGAAACCTGGTAAAACTATCATTATGACATCATGGATGGCCAGTCCTTTGTATTCATAGTGTAGTGAATTCAGGGTATAGCCCTGAGCTGGACTCCAACCTGGGTCCAGCGACTGTCAAGCCAACACCTTATAACTGTTATGCCAAGATGTCTGAACTTCTTGACGAGGTCGGTAGGTGTTGGGTTACGGTTGCTACAATAGCTTTCTCTATGAATTTGAGAGTGGTTACATTTCTCCAGCCCCCATCCCTCAGCTGTTTACCAAACCAAGTCTCTTGGCAGCCATTTGTTGCTGTTTAAATCCTAGGTTGTCCCTTTAAAAAAGCCACACATCAATCAACCAATCTGAAGTTGAAACAATAACAAAGCAGTCATTCCACCACTGTTTTGGTAATAAGATGATGATGGGCCTGGAGACATTTAACTACTCTCAAATTCATAGACAGACCTATGGATGCAAGGACTGACCATCCATGATATCAACATTATAGTTTTAACAATGTTGAGGCTGTTGATTTACATTGTTTCTAAACATTGGAGTAAAAAAAGCTTCTTTTGGGTTCTTATGGGGAACAACAGTTGAACTAAGCTCATGAGGCATGTGTTATATTCTCCAAGAATCAATGGCTATTACAGATTTCCCTTTTAACACCAAACATCAGTTCAACAACTGCAGAGTTTGTACCTCTGTATTTAAGACAGTACTTACCAGTGGTAATCACGGCCCGGTTTCTCAAAACATCTTATGGCTAAGTTCATCTTTAGAACCACAGGATGCCTTAAATTGCGTTGGGAATCGGGCCCAGATATTCAGTTTCTTCCTCCTCTTCTTCCGATGAGACCGTAAACTCCCCATCCTCCGCTTTCCACTTCAAAAACTGAATCCTCCTCATCTTTTACTGTAACACCCTCCTCCTCTTTCACTCTGAACGCCTCTTCTTTCACTGTAACGTCTTCCTCTTCTTTCACTGAAACGTCTTTATCTTCTTCTTTCAGGGTAACAACCTCACCCTCTGCTTGTTTTTGTATTGTAACATCCTTCTCTTCCTCCTCCTCTTTGATGAGAGCTTCTTTCTCCGTCCAACAGACCGTCTCTTCTTCAGCAGGAAGAGAGTAATTTAGTGAACTCATGGTCGGAGATGTTAGCTAGCTAGGCTAATGCTAACTTAACCAGCCCGCTAGCTGAATAATAACAACAGCACCGTAAATATGAAATAAATAGGATAACTAACCCAACTAGACGACAGACAAGGGTTTAAAATACAGTGGCTAATATACACTAAAGCGTCTAAAGAGCTTTATGGGTTCGGCTACTTTGGCTAGCAAGCTACCGAGGTGGCGGACTAACTGTTGCTGCTGCTGAAAGAAGCGTTCCGTCCACTAGATTATACGTCACACTAACAGCATTGCGTTCCGTCCACTAGATTATACGTCACACTAACAGCATTGCCTTAAAATCGCACACCGCCATCTGCTGACTAGAGTGGGTAACGCTCAGTCTGAACCTCTGACTGCGATGGAGATGTGCGACTTTAAGACAATGACGCTAGTGTGACGTAAAATATATATTATATAATGTTCAGACAAAAAGTTAGTGTAGGAAGCATGAGTTTTTACTCACCAGTGTAACAATACAGTGTGGTTAAAGACTTAGTAACTTAGTTGTGTTCACGATCTGGTTCCCTATAAGCACAACCAGTTATGTTTCTTGAATTATCACATATGTATTAATTTATTTCGGGATTCTGGGTAATCCACAGCAGATTTATGGAGAATTGCTGTGGGTGAGTTCAAAATTGAATAGTCCCGGGATAGAAATATATAAAGTTGACATTACATCATAAAATCCACGTTTTAATACATTAGCAATTTATGTTTTAGGAACTACTGTTGTTGGTTTGGCGTCAAATAAGCCTCTCTTTATATGTTATTTGCCAAATCTCAGTTTTCCATGTGGGTTTTTATGCTAAAGTTCCTCTTTCAAGTTGGTATCTAACTGGAAATGCATCATCTTTAGGAGTGCTATTTTTACCCTGTCGACTACTGATCATTCATCCACACTGTGTGTCTCATCAATGCAGGTCATTTATGACAAATGTATAAAGTATATGTTTTATAAATTCATGAACACCAGACAGTTTATTAGCCCGGTTTTGTTAGTTTAGGTGTATTATACTTCCTCGCCTGTAGAGGGGGACATTGGGTCATTTTCCAGGTTAATTTGATATATTTTGATACTAAAATGGATGACAGTTTATTCTGATGTAGTGAATATGAGACACATGGAAACAATTGATTCATTTATAATAGTAAATTAGGAATTAGTAGGAATTGTTAAATCCACTATACGATCACAATGACTTTGATAGACATTTCAATTGTTTTTTTGTTAGTATATTATATGGCATATTTATGTAGAATTGCTGTGGGAGTGCTATTTATATCCCGTCACTACTGATCATTCATCCAGACTGTGTGTGTCCCATCATTGCAGCTTTGGAAATAAATGAACTATCCATCCATTGCTCCTTCCTGTGTTGACTCACTGACTTGAGAGACCATGAAGGTCACACTAGCTCGATAGGTTGATATCTAGCTCAAGCTTCACCTCATGCTTTTCATTAACTGTGTGGTTGTGTTATCTAGTGGGAACCCGTTAGCACGGTGGGCTCTGGTGCCTTCTTGCCGTGGGCTCAAAATGACAGAGGAAATCAACCTGCTTGAAATCAACCGGCTCCAGCTCGCTGACCATAACCGTGCTGATTGGCTACGCTGGTTAGGCTAATAGCTAGTTTTCTAAATAGCTAACGTTAGCTGGCCGGCTAAGATTACTGCATATAGCTAACGTTAGCTGGCCGGCTAAGATAACTGCATATAGCTAACGTTAGCTGGCAGGCTAAGATAACTGCATATAGCTAACGTTAGCTGGCAGGCTAAGATAACTGCATATAGCTAACGTTACCTGGCCGGCTAAGATAACTGCATATAGCTAATGTTAGCTGGCCGGCTAAGATAACTGCATATAGCTAACGTTAGCTGGCCGGCTAAGATAACTGCATATAGCTAACGTTAGCTGGCCGGCTAAGATAACTGCATATAGCTAACGTTAGCTGGCTGGCTAAGATAACTACATTTAGCTAACGTTGGCTGACTGGCTAATATAACTGATAACTGCATATAGCTAACTAAGATAACATTCTTTGATATTTGGTTAGATGGCGTTTTGTATTTCCAAAACGTTGGTTTACTTTAAATCACTCAAGTCATGAGTGCAAACGATTGGCTTAATTTGAAGTTCTACATTTTGTTAGGATTTATGTTTATGCACTATAGCCTGTTAGCATATTGTTTGAAGATGAATATTGTTTTGTTACACACACACACACACACAAACAATACAGATGTGTGTAAGGACTGACCAACACAGGCCATAAAAGCTGTGGTCAGTCTGGAGAGGGGAGGGGTGCATCACTCTAGGCCAACCAGGGGGGTTGAGAGACTGTTCAGTACCATATTAGGAATTGTTTGAGTGAAGAATCAAGGGGAGACACAAGACGGAGCTACTCTACCCAGCAACCAGATGTGGACAAAGAAAAGCGCCAAGGGGCTTGGACAAGTTCGGGTGCCCCCAAAAGCGGAGCAAGAGTATAAACCATGCTAAGCCTATACTATGATAGGCCAACCTCACAAAGGAGGAGCAAGAGTATTAACCATGCTAAGCCTCTACTATGATAGGCCAACGGGAAGAGTTGGAACTAAAACTGTCATAGTATAAAAACTACTATTTGAGTACATTCCACAGTTCTCTGATCTACCCTGCGTGGTGATACAGTGAACCCGTATATACGAGAATTGCATTTACCGTTTATCGTTTGAGTTTAATTAAAATACTTAAAATATATTCGGTGACTCTGAATCACATTTTGTCCTGATGCCAGAAATCTCTTTACATTTGAAGTTATTTCTGTTGTAGTTTACATCATAGGGAATAGGCTAGTCCTCCATATTACTTCACACCTAACTTTATCATTATTCTGAATTATGATTGGTTTAATGTAATAACTCCAAAAATAGAACAGTGAGGTGTAACTTTACATTGGGAAAAATATTTTATTTTATCTTTTTTATAAACAATACAAAACATACAAACGACAACATCATACAAACATTAACTACATCACACCTGTCCAGGCCCACTAGAACACACCTCCATCTCCATTAACTACATCACACCTGTCCAGACCCACTAGAACACACCTCCATCTCCATTACCTACATCACACCTGCCCAGACCCACTAGAACACACCTCCATCTCCATTAACTACATCACACCTGCCCAGACCAACAAAACACACCTCCGTCTCCATTAACTACATCACACCTGCCCAGACCCACTAGAACACACCTCCATCTCCATTAACTACATCACACCTGCCCAGACCCACTAGAACACAGCCCCATCTCAAGTGGCCGCATCAGCACCATTTTATTTCTCTCCGTCACTTTAAACTTTTAGATAACAAAGCATTTGACCTTTCTATTGAATTAACAACAGAGGATTGGTTGATTTCCAGGTTTTAATTAAGTATAATATTTAAGATGATTTATGAGAAAAGTATCGTCCAACTCTGGGGTATCTCACTGCACCCTCAAATGCCATGTTTTGAAATATACAGACAGACACATTAAAAGTAATTTTACATTTTATAACTGTTTTTCTGACAGCCAACTTTCTAACTCCGCCCATAACTTTATGACATCATAACATTCCCAGAAGGATTATTGAGTCATTGTTAGTTTTACACTGAAGACGTGACTCTGCCGTTGTGCTGTAGAATTTGTGATTTTTGTCTCTTGTATAATAAGGGACTATCATTTGTCCCAACATCACAGACCACAGACTTTGATGCTGTTAAAGACTTCCAAAAGTGTTTCTGCAGTTTAAGATCAACTGAGTTTTTTTAATGGGGTTTCTCCCTGTGCACCTGCCAATGTAAATCCTTTGAACGAGACAAGTTACCAGCCAGGACATATTGCTAATGTTCTTCCCATTAATAACCTGAATGACAATTAACTTGTGGGCGGTTGTGGTGATGACGTCCTATTCGATGACGTCGTCCATCGGGATTCCCCCCCCAAAAAAGAAGACGCTCTGGATTGATCACTGGAGACAGATGTCAAGGAGGAAGTTGATCATCAGGAGTCAGATGTGAAGGAGGAGGTTGATCATCAGGAGTCAGATGTGAAGGAGGAGGTTGATCATCAGGAGTCAGATGTGGAGGAGGAGGTTGATCATCAGGAGTCAGATGTGAAGGAGGAGGTTGATCATCAGGAGTCAGATGTGAAGGAGGAGGTTGATCATCAGGAGTCAGATGTGAAGGAGGAGGTTGATCATCAGGAGTCAGATGTGAAGGAGGAGGTTGATCATCAGGAGTCAGATGTGAAGGAGGAGGTTGATCATCAGGAGTCAGATGTGAAGGAGGAGGTTGATCATCAGGAGTCAGATGTGAAGGAGGAGGTTGATCATCAGGAGTCAGATGTGAAGGAGGAGGTTGATCATCAGGAGTCAGATGTTAAGGAGGAGGTTGATCATCAGGAGTCAGATGTGAAGGAGGAGGTTGATCATCAGGAGTCAGATGTGAAGGAGGAGGTTGATCATCAGGAGTCAGATGTGAAGGAGGAGGTTGATCATCAGGAGTCAGATGTGAAGGAGGAGGTTGATCATCAGGAGTCAGATGTGAAGGAGGAGGTTGATCATCAGTGAACCTCTAGGATTGTGGCTGGGCTGGCGTTTCCACTTCCAGCTTGGTCATATATTTTGATACATTGAATGTTGATATTGCGAATCTATGTTATATATTTGTACCTCCTGTTTCATGAAGTGATGTCACTAAGTATTGCCCCTATATATACAATGCATTCGGAAAGCATTCAGACCCCTTCACTTTTTCCACATTTTGTTACGTTACAGCCTTATTCTAAAATTGATTCAATCATTTTTTCCCTTCATCAATCTACACAATACCCAATAATGACATCACAATACCCCATAAGACATCACATTGCCCCATAATGACATCACAATACCCCATAATGACAAAGCAAAAACAGCTACATAAATGAAAAAAATAGATTTTCTTTAAAAAACAAGGACATTTCTAAGTGACCCCAAACTTTTGAATGGTAGAGTACATCTACATCACAGGTGTCAAACTCATTCCACGGGGGGCCGAGTGTCTGCGGGTTTTCGCTCCTCCCTTATACTTGATTGATGAATTAACATCACTAATTAGTTAGGAACTCCCCACACCTGGTTGTCTAGGGCTTTATTGAAAGGAAAAACCAAAAACCTGCAGACACTAGGCCCTCCGTGGAATGAGTTTGACACCCCTGATCTACATGATGTATTGTTACACCATGTAGGAGCAGTATAGACCTAGTCTGTTCATTATATACATCTACATGATGTATTGTTACACCATGTAGGAGCAGTATAGACCTAGTCTGTTCATTATATACATCTACATGATCTATTGTTACACCACATTGGAGCAGTATAGACCTAGTCTGTTCATTATATACATCTACATGATGTATTGTTACACCATGTAGGAGCAGTATAGACCTAGTCTGTTCATAATATATATCTACATGATGTATTGTTACACCATGTAGGAGCAGTATAGACCTAGTCTGTTCATTATATACATCTACATGATGTATTGTTACACCATGTAGGAGCAGTATAGACCTAGTCTGTTCATTATATACATCTACATGATCTATTGTTACACCACATTGGAGCAGTATAGACCTAGTCTGTTCATTATATACATCTACATGATGTATTGTTACACCATGTAGGAGCAGTATAGACCTAGTCTGTTCATTATATACATCTATATGATGTATTGTTACACCATGTAGGAGCAGTATAGAACTAGTCTGTTCATTATATACATGATGTATTGTTACACCATGTAGGAGCAGTATAGACCTAGTCTGTTCATTATATACATCTACATGATGTATTGTTACACCATGTAGGAGCAGTATAGACCTAGTCTGTTCATTATATACATCTATATGATGTATTGTTACACCATGTAGGAGCAGTATAGACCTAGTCTGTTCATTATATACATCTACATGATGTATTGTTACACCATGTAGGAGCAGTATAGACCTAGTCTGTTCATTATATACATGATGTATTGTTACACCATGTAGGAGCAGTATAGACCTAGTCTGTTCATTATATACATCTACATGATGTATTGTTACACCATGTAGGAGCAGTATAGACCTAGTCTGTTCATTATATACATCTATATGATGTATTGTTACACCATGTAGGAGCAGTATAGACCTACAGTAGCTATCTGATAATTTAGATGTAATATAACTTAATGAAACTGCCTTAAATATGCTGTGGTAAACATTTTTTATTCGCACTAATCAATCAACACATTCCTGTCTTTGTATGTCTCAATATAATGGCATTATTTAATTAAATCCATTTAAAATAATCTTTGTCTGAAAATAAAATATGATCCTCAACTGCATTTCCCCTCCAGTCAGCAGACGGCGATGTGCGTCTTTCAGGCGCACATCATTTCACCTTGTCGCTCAGGTAGGGTATCAGCCTGAGCTATTTAAAAACACTTTTTTCAACATTTCAAAATAGCAGTTAGTTTAGTTTGATGTAAATAAAGATAGCCGAGAAGTGGGACTGTGTCATTGTTTCTGACAAGATCTCTCATTGATCTCAGGTTCAGCCACCAGGGGGCCCCAAAGCTCTTTGAAAAGTTCATGTGAATAGTTACCACTTCTCAGGAGATGATAGACTTAGCCTTTCAAATGTTTTGTAATGATGGGATGGCTATTGAACAGAACTTTAAAACCTGGTTTTCTTGTATGTACCAGTTCATGAAATCACACATTTGACCTTTATGCTCACTGAGTCTGTACATAGTCAAAGCTTTCCTTAAGTTTGGGTCAGTCACAGTGGTCAGGTATTCTGCCCTTTCTCCGCCTCTCTCCCTTTTCACTCCCTCTCTCCGCCTCTTTCCCTTTTCACTCCCCTCTCTCCGCCTCTCTCCCTTTTCACTCCCCTCTCTCCGCCTCTCTCCCTTTTCACTCCCCTCTCTCCGCCTCTCTCCCTTTTCACTCCCTCTCTCCGCCTCTCTCCCTTTTCACTCCCTCTCTCCGCCTTTCTCCCTTTTCGCTCCCTCTCTCCGCCTCTCTCCCTTTTCACTCCCTCTCTCCGCCTCTCTCCATTTTCACTCCCCTTTCTCCGCCTCTCTCCCTTTTCACTCCCGTCTCTCCCTTTTCACTCCCCTCTCTCCGCCTCTCTCCCTTTTCACTCCCTCTCTCCGCCTCTCTCCCTTTTCACTCCCCTCTCTCCGCCTCTCTCCCTTTTCACTCCCCTCTCTCCGCCTCTCTCCCTTTTCACTCCCTCTTTCCGCCTCTCTCCCTTTTCACTCCCTCTCTCCGCCTCTCTCCCTTTTCACTCCCTCTCTCCGCCTCTCTCCCTTTTCACTCCCTCTCTCCGCCTCTCTCCCTTTTCACTCCCCTCTCTCCGCCTCTCTCCCTTTTCACTCCCCTCTCTCCCTTTTCACTCCCCTTTCTCCGCCTCTCTCCCTTTTCACTCCCTCTCTCCGCCTCTTTCCCTTTTCACTCCCCTCTCTCCGCCTCTCTCCCTTTTCACTCCCCTCTCTCCGCCTCTCTCCCTTTTCACTCCCCTCTCTCCGCCTCTCTCCCTTTTTACTCCCCTCTCTCCGCCTCTCTCCTTCTTTTTACTCCTTCTCTCCGCCTCTCTACCTTTTCACTCCCTCTCCCTCTCTTAGAACTTCCCATTTGAATCAATAAGGATTGCAGTTGTGGGTGACTATCTGGGTGGAGCAGACTGGGAGGCTGGTATTCTGACCTGGCTGGAGCAGACTGGGAGGCTGGTATTCTGACCTGTGCTGGAGCAGACTGGGAGGCTGGTATTCTGACCTGGGCTGGAGCAGACTGGGAGGCTGGTATTCTGACCTGTGCTGGAGCAGACTGGGAGGCTGGTATTCTGACCTGTGCTGGAGCAGACTGGGAGGCTGGTATTCTGACCTGGGCTGGAGCAGACTGGGAGGCTGGTATTCTGACCTGGGCTGGAGCAGACTGGGTGGCTGGTATTCTGACCTGGGCTGGAGCAGACTGGGAGGCTGGTATTCTGACCTGGGCTGGAGCACACTGTGCTGGATCAGACTTGGAGACTGGTATTCTGACCTGTGCCGGAGCAGACTGGGAGACTGGTATTCTGACCTGTGCTGGAGCAGACTGGGAGACTGGTATTCTGACCTGGGCTGGAGCAGACTGGTAGGGTGGTGCAGTGTCATCAGGCTGTGTGGTGGAGGCCATCCTGTTCTCGGGTTCTGCTTGTGTTTTGCCAACCACCAGGTCATTATAACCACCAGGTCATTATAACCACCAGGTCATTATTACCACCAGGTCATTATTACCACCAGGTCATTAGAACCACCAGGTCATTAGAACCACCAGGTCAGGGAGAAGAGCCTCACTCTGACCTCTGTCGAGTTGAAGTATCTGCTCTCCAGTTGAAATTTCAGCTCTGGTGCAGATGTGCCCATCTGCTCTCCAGGTGTAGACCCAGGGGGCCCGTTTAGAACCTTTTTAGGACATTTCGAGATGACAGATATTTGTGTTTGGTCTATTAATGTACCTGTGAGTTGAATTTTTTTTCATTTTTTCATTTTTGACAAAATTAGACTCCTTTAAAGTGCCAGTTTTTCGCTCAGGTAGGGTATCAGCCTGAGCTATTTAAAAACACGTTTTCAACATTTCAAGATAGTAGTTAGTTTAGTTTGATGTAAATAAAGATAGCTGAGAAGTGGGACTCTGTCATTGTTTCTGACAAGATCTCTCATTGATCTCGGGCTCAGCCACCAGGGGGCACCAAACCTCTTTGAAAAGTTCATGTGAATAGTTACCACTTCTCAGGAGATGATAGACTTAGCCTTTCAAATGTTTTGTAATGATGGGATGGCTATTGAACAGAACTTTAAAACCTGGTTTTCTTGTATGTACCAGTTCATGAAATCACACATTTGACATTTATGCTCACTGAGTCTGTACATAGTCAAAGCTTTCCTTATGTTTGGGTCAGTCACAGTGGTCAGGTATTCTGACCTTTCTCCGCCTCTCTCCCTTTTCACTCCCCTCTCTCCCTTTTCACTCCCTCTCTCCGCCTATCTCCCTTTTCACTCCCTCTCTCCGCCTCTCTCCCTTTTCACTCCCTCTCTCCGCCTCTCTCCCTTTTCACTCCCTCTCTCCGCCTCTCTCCCTTTTCACTCCCTCTCTCCGCCCCTCTCCCTTTTCACTCCCCCTCTCCCCCTCTCTCCCTTTCACTCCCTCCCTCTCCGCCTCTCTCTCTTTTCACTCCCTCTCTCTCCCTTTTCACTCCCTCTCTCTCCCTTTTTCACTCTCTCTCTCCCTTTTCACTCCCTCTCTCCGCCTCTCTCCCTTTTCACTCCCTCTCTCCGCCTCTCTCCCTTTTCACTCCCTCTCTCCGCCTCTCTCTCTTTTCACTCCCTCTCTCCCCCTCTCCCCCCTTTCCCCCCCTCTCTCCTCTCCCCTCTCTCCCTTTTCACTCCCTCTCTCCCTTTTCACTCCCCTCTCTCCGCTCTCTCCCTTTTCACTCCCTCTCTCTCCTCTCTCCCTTTTCACCCTCTCCGCCTCTCTCCCTTTTCACTCCCCTCTCTCCGCCTCTCTCCCTTTCACTCCCCTCTCTCCGCCTCTCTCCCTTTCACTCCCTCTTTCCGCCTCTCTCCCTTTTCACTCTCGCTCCGCCTCTCTCCCTTTTCACTCCCTCGCTCCGCCTCTCCCCTTTTCATTCCCTCTCTCCGCCTCTCTCCCTTTTCCCTCCCTCTCTCCGCCTCTCTCCCTTTCACTCCCCTCTCTCCCTTTTCACTCCCCTCTCTCCGCCTCTCTCCTTTCACTCCCCTCTCTCCGCCTCTCTCCCTTTTCACTCCCCTCTCTCCGCCCTCTCCCTTTTCACTCCCCTCTCTCCCTTTTCACTCCTCTCTCCGCCTCTCTCCCTTTTCACTCCCTCTCTCCGCCTCTCTCCCTTTTCACTCCCTCTCTCCGCCTCTCTCCCTTTTTCACTCCTCTCTCCGCTCTCTCCTTTCACTCCCCTCTCTCCGCCTCTCTCCCCTTTTCACTCCCTCTCTCCGCTTCTCTCCCTTTTCACTCCCCTCTCTCCGCCTCTCCCTTTTCACTCCCTCTCTCCGCCTCTCTCCCTTTTCACTCACTCTCTCCCTTTTCACTCCCTCTCTCCGCCTCTCTCCCTTTTCACTCCTCTCTCCGCCTCTCTCCCTTTTCACTCCCTCTCTCCGCCTCTCTCCTCTCTTTTTCACTCCCTCTCTCCGCCTCTCTCCCTTTCACTCCCCTCTCTCCGCCTCTCTCCCTTTTCACTCCCCTCTCTCCCTTTTCACTCCCCTCTCTCCGCCTCTCTCCCTTTCACTCCCTCTCTCCGCCTCTCTCCCTTTTCACTCCCCTCTCTCCGCCTCTCTCCCTTTTCACTCCCTCTCTCCCCTTTCTCCACTATTCCCTCCCTCTCTTCCGCCTCTCTCCCTTTGTCACTCCTCTCTCCGTCCTCTCTCCCTTTTCACTCCCAACCTCTCGCCCCCTCTCTCCCTTTTGCACTCCCTCCCCTCTCCGCCTCTCTCTCTTTTCACTCCCTCTCTCCTCCCTTTTCACTCCCTCTCTCTCCCTTTTCACTCTCTCATCTCCCTTTTCACTCCCTCTCTCCGCCTCTCTCCCTTGTCACTCCCTCTCTCCGCCTCTCTCACCTTTTCACTCCCTCTCTCCGCCTCTCTCTCTTTTCACTCCCTCTCTCCCGCCTCTCTCCCTTTTCACTCCCCTCTTTCCCGCCTCTCTCCATGTTCACTCCCCTCTCTCCCTTTTCACTCCCCTCTCTCCGCCTCTCTCCCTCTTTCACTCCCCTTCTCTCCGCCTCTCTCCCTTTTCACTCCCCTCTCTCCCTTTTCACTCCCCTCTCTCCGCCTCTCCCCCTTTTCACTCCCTCTCTCCGCCTCTCTCCCTTTTCACTCCCTCTCTCCGCCTCTCTCCCTTTTCACTCCCCTCTCTCCGCCCTCTCTCCCTTTTCACTCCCCTCTCTCCGCCTCTCTCCCTTTCAATCCCTCTTTCCGCCTCTCTCCCTTTTCACTCCCTCGCTCCGCCTCTCTCCCTTTTCACTCCCTCGCTCCGCCTCTCTCCCTTTTCACTCCCTCTCTCCGCCTCTCTCCCTTTTCACTCCCCTCTCTCGCCGCCTCTCTCCCTTTTCACTCCCCTCTCTCCCTTTCCCTCCCCTCTCTCCGCCTCTCTCCCTTTCCCTCCCCTCTCTCCGCCTCTCTCCCTTTTCACTCCCCTCTCTCCGCCTCTCTCCCTTTTCACTCCCCTCTCTCCCTTTTTCACTCCCCTCTCTCCGCCTCTCTCCCTTTTCACTCCCTCTCTCCGCCTCTCTCCCTTTTCACTCCCTCTCTCCGCCTCTCTCCCTTTTCACTCCCTCTCTCCGCCTCTCTCCCTTTTCACTCCCTCTCTCCGCCTCTCTCCCTTTTCACTCCCTCTCTCCGCCTCTCTCCCTTTCACTCCCTCTCTCCGCCTCTCTCCCTTTTCACTCCCTCTCTCCCTTTTCACTCCCTTCCTCTCCGCCTCTCTCCCCTTTTTCACTCCCTCTCTCCGCCTCTCTCCTTTTCACTACCCTCTCTCCGCCTCTCTCTCTTTTCACTCCCTCTCTCCGCCTCTCTCCCTTTTCACTCCCCTCTCTCCGCCTCTCTCCCTTTTCACTCCCCTCTCTCCCTTTCACTCCCCTCTCTCCGCCTCTCTCCCTTTCACTCCCCTCTCTCCGCCTCTCTCCCTTTTCACTCCCCTCTCTCCGCCTCTCTCCCTTTTCACTCCCCTCTCTCCCTTTTCACTCCCCTCGTCTCCGCCTCTCTCCCTTTTTCACTCCCTCTCTCGCCTCGCGCCCTTGTCACTCCCTCTCTCCGCCTCTCTCCTTTTCACTCCCTCTCTCCGCCTCTCTCCTTTCACTCCCTCTCTCCGCCTCTCTCCTTTTCACTCCCTCTCTCCGCCTCTCTCCCTTTTCACTCCCCTCTCTCCGCCTCTCTCCCTTTTCACTCCCCTCCTCCGCCTCTCTCCCTTTTCACTCCTCTCTCTCCCTTTTCACTCCCCTCTCTCCGCCTCTCTCCCTTTTCACTCCTCTCTCCGCCTCTCTCCCTTTTCACTCCCTCTCTCCCCCTCTCTCCCTTTTCACTCCCTCTCTCCGCCTCTCTCCCTTTTCACTCCCTCTCTCCGCCCCTCTCTCTTTTCATTCCCTCAGGTATTCAGGTATTCTGCCACTGTGTACTCTCTGTTTAGGGCCAAATAGCATTCTAGTTTTCTCTGTTTTTTTGTTAATTCTTTCCAATGTGTCAAGTAATGATCTTTTTGTTTTCTCGTGATTTGGTTGGGTCTAATTGTGCTGTTGTCCAGGGGCTCTGTGGGTGTGTTTTATGTTTGTGAACAGAGCACAATGACCAGCTTGCTTAGGGGACTCTTCTCCAGGTTCATCTCTCTGTAGGTGATGGCTTTGTTAATGGCCCATACCCTCCCCATCACAAATCAGCCCTGCCATTGTTTGTATTCATACTGTTTTGTAAAGAATGGCTTCTGTCTGTTAGGTTGTATTCCACTGGGAAAGTGATTACAGTTTTCTCAGTGACTTTGGTGCATTTCTTAGATCAAAAGTGCAATTCTTGATACTACTTGTACAAATTCCAAATCATCTAGTCACTTGTGCACATCATTAAAGCAATTTCTTATTCCTTTGAACAAATTGCAATTGATAATGTACAAGTGTCAGCTTTTTTCCACATTATCAATTGCTCACGTCATGTTGATCAAAATATAGTAGATGGTTCTCTGTTGAATAGTCTTACCCTCAAACATCTAGGCATTAGTTCCTTGCATAAGCCATTACATGCTAAATTGTTTAACTATTTGTCATAAACTGTCAACCTCTCTCCGCCTCTCTCCCTTTTCACTCCCCTCTCTCCCTTTTCACTCCCCTCTCTCCGCCTCTCTCCCTTTTCACTCCCCTCTCTTCCGCCTCTCTCCCTTTTCACTCCCTCTCTCCGCCTCTCTCCCTTTTCACTCCCTCTCTCCGCCTCTCTCCCTTTTCACTCCCCTCTCTCCACCTCTCTCCCTTTTCACTCCCTCTCGCCGCCTCTCTCCCTTTTCACTCCCTCTCGCCGCCGCTCTCCCTTTTCACTCCCTCTCTCCGCCTTTCTCCCTTTTCACTCCCTCTCTCCGCCTCTCTCCCTTTTCACTCCCTCTCTCCGCCTCCCTCCCTTTTTCACTCCCTCTCTCCGCCTCTCTCCCTTTTCACTCCCTCTCTCCGCCTCTCTCCATTTTCACTCCCTCTCTCCGCCTCTCCCCCCTTTTCACTCCCTCTCTCCGCCTCTCTCCCTTTTCACTCCCTCCCTCTCCGCCTCTCTCCCTTTTCACTCCCTCTCTCTCCCTTTTCACTCCCTCTCTCTCCCTTTTCACTCTCTCTCTCCCTTTTCACTCCCTCTCTCCGCCTCTCTCCCTTTTCACTCCCCTCTCTCCGCCTCTCTCCCTTTTCACTCCCTCTCTCCGCCTCTCTCCCTTTTCACTCCCTCTCTCTGCCTCTCTACCTTTTCACTCCCTCTCTCCGCCTCTCTACCTTTTCACTCCCTCTCCCTCTCTAAGAACTTCCCATTTGAATCAATAAGAATTGCAGTTGTGGGTGACTATCTGGGTGGAGCAGACTGGGAGGCTGGTATTCTGACCTGGGCTGGAGCAGACTGGGAGACTGGTATTCTGACCTGGGCTGGAGCAGACTGGGAGGCTGGTATTCTGACCTGGGCTGGTGCAGACTGGGAGGCTGGTATTCTGACCTGGGCTGGAGCAGACTGGGAGGCTGGTATTCTGACCTGGGCTGGAGGAGACTGGGAGGCTGGTATTCTGACCTGGGCTGGAGCAGACTGGGAGGCTGGTATTCTGACCTGGGCTGGAGCACACTGTGCTGGAGCAGACTGGGAGACTGGTATTCTGACCTGTGCTGGAGCAGACTGGGAGACTGGTATTTTGACCTGGGCTGGAGCACACTGTGTTGGAGCAGACTGAGAGGCTGGTTGGCTTACCTGGGCTGGAGCACACTGTGCTGGAGCAGACTGGGAGGCTGGTATTCTGACCTGGGCTGGAGCAGACTGGGAGGCTGGTATTCTGACCTGTGCTGGAGCAGACTGGGAGACTGGTATTCTGACCTGGGCTGGAGCACACTGTGCTGGAGCAGACTGGGAGACTGGTATTCTGACCTGTGCTGGAGCAGACTGGGAGACTGGTATTCTGACCTGGGCTGGAGCAGACTGGTAGGCTGGTGCAGTGTCATCAGGCTGTGTGGTGGAGGCCATCCTGTTCTCGGGTTCTGCTTGTGTTATGCCAACCACCAGGTCATTATAACCACCAGGTCATTAGAACCACCAGGTCATTATTACCACCAGGTCATTATTACCAACAGGTCATTATAACCACCAGGTCATTATTACCACCAGGTCATTATAACCACTAGGTCATTATTACCACCAGGTCATTATAACCACCAGGTCATTATTACCACCAGGTCATTATAACCACCAGGTCATTATTACCACCAGGTCATTATTACCACCAGGTCATTATAACCACTAGGTCATTATAACCACCAGGTCATTATAACCACCAGGTCATTACAACCACCAGGTCATTATTACCAACAGGTCATTATTACCAACAGGTCATTATAACCACCAGGTCATTATAACCACCAGGTCATTATAACCACCAGGTCATTATAACCACCAGGTCATTATAACCACCAGGTCATTATAACCACCAGGTCATTATAACCACCAAGTCATTATAACCACCAGGTCATTATAACCACCAGGTCATTATAACCACCAGGTCATTATAACCACCAGGTCATTATAACCACCAGGTCATTATAACCACCAGGTCATTATAACCACCAGGTCATTATAACCACCAGGTCATTAGAACCACCAGGTCATTATTACCACCAGGTCATTAGAACCACCAGGTCATTATTACCACCAGGTCATTATAACCACCAGGTCATTACAACCACCAGGTCATTATTACCAACAGGTCATTATAACCACCAGGTCATTAGAACCACCAGGTCAGGGAGAAGAGCCTCACTCTGACCTCTGTCGAGTTGAAGTATCTGCTCTCCAGTTGAAATTTCAGCTCTGGTGCAGATGTGCCCATCTGCTCTCCAGGTGTAGACCCAGGGGGCCCGTTTAGAACCTTTTTAGGACATTTCGAGATGACAGATGTTTGTGTTTGGTCTATTAATGTACCTGTGAGTTGAAATTTTTATCATTTTTGCATTTTTGACAAAATTAGACTCCTTTAAAGTGCCAGTTTTTCGCTCAGGTAGGGTATCAGCCTGAGCTATTTAAAAACACGTTTTCAACATTTCAAGATAGCAGTTAGTTTAGTTGATGTAAATAAAGATAGCTGAGAAGTGGGACTCTGTCATTGTTTCTGACAAGATCTCTCATTGATCTCGGGTTCAGCCACCAGGGGGCACCAAACCTCTTTGAAAAGTTCATGTGAATAGTTACCACTTCTCAGGAGATGATAGACTTAGCCTTTCAAATGTTTTGTAATGATGGGATGGCTATTGAACAGAACTTTAAAACCTGGTTTTCTTGTATGTACCAGTTCATGAAATCACACGTTTGACATTTATGCTCACTGAGTCTGTACATAGTCAAAGCTTTCCTTAAGTTTGGGTCAGTCACAGTGGTCAGGTATTCTGCCACTGTGTACTCTCTGTTTAGGGCCAAATAGCATTCTAGTTTCTCTGTTTTTTTGTTAATTCTTTCCAATGTGTCAAGTAATTATCTTTTTGTTTTCTCATGATTTGGTTGGGTCTAATTGTGCTGTTGTCCAGGGGCTCTGTGGGGTGTGTTTATGTTTGTGAACAGAGCACAATGACCAGCTTGCTTAGGGGACTCTTCTCCAGGTTCATCTCTCTGTAGGTGATGGCTTTGTTAATGGCCCATACCCTCTTCATCACAAATCAGCCCTGCCATTGTTTGTATTCATACTGTTTTGTAAAGAATGGCTTCTTGTCTGTTAGGTTGTATTCCACTGGGAAAGTGATAACAGTTTTCTCAGAGACTTTGGTGCATTTCTTAGATCAAAAGTGCAATTCTTGATACAACTTGTACAAATTCCAAATCATCTAGTCACTTGTGCACATCATTAAAGCAATTTCTCATTCCTTTGAACAAATTGCAATTGATAATGTACAAGTGTCAGCTTTTTTTCCACATTATCAATTGCTCACGTCATTTTGATCAAAATATAGTAGATGGTTCTCTGTTGAATAGTCTTACCCCTCAAAACATCTAGGCATTAGTTCCTTGCATAAGCCATTACATGCAAAATTGTTTAACTATTTGTCATAAACTGTCAACCTCTCTCCGCCTCTCTCCCTTTTCACTCCCCTCTCTCCCTTTTCACTCCCCTCTCTCCGCCTCTCTCCCTTTTCACTCCCCTCTCTCCGCCTCTCTCCCTTTTCACTCCTCTCTCCGCCTCTCTCCCTTTTCACTCCCTCTCTCCGCCTCTCTCCCTTTTCACTCCCCTCTCTCCACCTCTCTCCCTTTTCACTCCCTCTCGCCGCCTCTCTCCCTTTTCACTCCCTCTCGCCGCCGCTCTCCCTTTTCACTCCCTCTCTCCGCCTTTCTCCCTTTTCACTCCCTCTCTCCGCCTCTCTCCCTTTTTCACTCCCTCTCTCCGCCTCCCTCCCTTTTCACTCCCTCTCTCCGCCCTCTCTCCCTTTTCACTCCCTCTCTCCGCCTCTCTCCCTTTTCACTCCCTCTCTCCGCCTCTCTCCCTTTTCACTCCCTCTCTCCGCCTCTCTCCCTTTTCACTCCCTCCCTCTCCGCCTCTCTCCCTTTTCACTGCCTCTCTCTCCCCTTTTCACCCTCTCTCTCCATTTTCACTCTCTCTCTCCCTTTTCACTCCCTCTCTCCGCCTCTCTCCCTTTTCACTCCCTCTCTCCGCCTCTCTCCCTTTTCACTCCCTCTCTCCGCCTCTCTCCCTTTTCACTCCCTCTCTCTGCCTCTCTACCTTTTCACTCCCTCTCTCCGCCTCTCTACCTTTTCACTCCCTCTCCCTCTCTAAGAACTTCCCATTTGAATCAATAAGAATTGCAGTTGTGGGTGACTATCTGGGTGGAGCAGACTGGGAGGCTGGTATTCTGACCTGGGCTGGAGCAGACTGGGAGACTGGTATTCTGACCTGGGCTGGAGCAGACTGGGAGGCTGGTATTCTGACCTGGGCTGGTGCAGACTGGGAGGCTGGTATTCTGACCTGGGCTGGAGCAGACTGGGAGGCTGGTATTCTGACCTGGGCTGGAGGAGACTGGGAGGCTGGTATTCTGAGCTGGGCTGGAGCAGACTGGGAGGCTGGTATTCTGACCTGGGCTGGAGCACACTGTGCTGGAGCAGACTGGGAGACTGGTATTCTGACCTGTGCTGGAGCAGACTGGGAGACTGGTATTTTGACCTGGGCTGGAGCACACTGTGTTGGAGCAGACTGAGAGGCTGGTTGGCTTACCTGGGCTGGAGCACACTGTGCTGGAGCAGACTGGGAGGCTGGTATTCTGACCTGGGCTGGAGCAGACTGGGAGGCTGGTATTCTGACCTGTGCTGGAGCAGACTGGGAGACTGGTATTCTGACCTGGGCTGGAGCACACTGTGCTGGAGCAGACTGGGAGACTGGTATTCTGACCTGTGCTGGAGCAGACTGGGAGACTGGTATTCTGACCTGGGCTGGAGCAGACTGGTAGGCTGGTGCAGTGTCATCAGGCTGTGTGGTGGAGGCCATCCTGTTCTCGGGTTCTGCTTGTGTTATGCCAACCACCAGGTCATTATAACCACCAGGTCATTAGAACCACCAGGTCATTATTACCACCAGGTCATTATTACCAACAGGTCATTATAACCACCAGGTCATTATTACCACCAGGTCATTATTACCAACAGGTCATTATAACCACCAGGTCATTATAACCACCAGGTCATTATAACCACCAGGTCATTATAACCACCAGGTCATTAGAACCACCAGGTCATTATAACCACCAGGTCATTATAACCACCAGGTCATTATAACCACCAGGTCATTATAACCACCAGGTCATTAGAACCACCAGGTCATTATAACCACCAAGTCATTAGAACCACCAGGTCATTATTACCACCAGGTCATTATAACCACCAGGTCATTATAACCACCAGGTCATTATAACCACCAGGTCATTATAACCACCAGGTCATTAGAACCACCAGGTCATTATAACCACCAGGTCATTAGAACCACCAGGTCATTATTACCACCAGGTCATTAGAACCACCAGGTCATTATTACCACCAGGTCATTATAACCACCAGGTCATTATTACCACCAGGTCATTATTACCACCAGGTCATTATTACCACCAGGTCATTATAACCACCAGGTCATTATAACCACCAGGTCATTATAACCACCAGGTCATTATAACCACCAGGTCATTATTACCACCAGGTCATTATTACCACCAGGTCATTATTACCACCAGGTCATTATAACCACCAGGTCATTACAACCACCAGGTCATTATTACCAACAGGTCATTATAACCACCAGGTCATTAGAACCACCAGGTCAGGGAGAAGAGCCTCACTCTGACCTCTGTCGAGTTGAAGTATCTGCTCTCCAGTTGAAATTTCAGCTCTGGTGCAGATGTGCCCATCTGCTCTCCAGGTGTAGACCCAGGGGGCCCGTTTAGAACCTTTTTAGGACATTTCGAGATGACAGATGTTTGTGTTTGGTCTATTAATGTACCTGTGAGTTGAAATTTTTATCATTTTTGCATTTTTGACAAAATTAGACTCCTTTAAAGTGCCAGTTTTTCGCTCAGGTAGGGTATCAGCCTGAGCTATTTAAAAACACGTTTTCAACATTTCAAGATAGCAGTTAGTTTAGTTTGATGTAAATAAAGATAGCTGAGAAGTGGGACTCTGTCATTGTTTCTGACAAGATCTCTCATTGATCTCGGGTTCAGCCACCAGGGGGCACCAAACCTCTTTGAAAAGT
Organism: Salvelinus namaycush; assembly: GCF_016432855.1. Classification (NCBI taxonomy): domain Eukaryota; kingdom Metazoa; phylum Chordata; class Actinopteri; order Salmoniformes; family Salmonidae; genus Salvelinus; species Salvelinus namaycush. The sequence continues at coordinate 42,624 of NW_024057874.1, forward strand.
TCATGTGAATAGTTACCACTTCTCAGGAGATGATAGACTTAGCCTTTCAAATGTTTTGTAATGATGGGATGGCTATTGAACAGAACTTTAAAACCTGGTTTTCTTGTATGTACCAGTTCATGAAATCACACATTTGACATTTATGCTCACTGAGTCTGTACATAGTCAAAGCTTTCCTTAAGTTTGGGTCAGTCACAGTGGTCAGGTATTCTGCCACTGTGTACTCTCTGTTTAGGGCCAAATAGCATTCTAGTTTTCTCTGTTTTTTTGTTAATTCTTTCCAATGTGTCAAGTAATTATCTTTTTGTTTTCTCATGATTTGGTTGGGTCTAATTGTGCTGTTGTCCAGGGGCTCTGTGGGGTGTGTTTATGTTTGTGAACAGAACACAATGACCAGCTTGCTTAGGGGACTCTTCTCCAGGTTCATCTCTCTGTAGGTGATGGCTTTGTTAATGGCCCATACCCTCTTCATCACAAATCAGCCCTGCCATTGTTTGTATTCATACTGTTTTGTAAAGAATGGCTTCTTGTCTGTTAGGTTGTATTCCACTGGGAAAGTGATTACAGTTTTCTCAGTGACTTTGGTGCATTTCTTAGATCAAAAGTGCAATTCTTGATACGACTTGTACAAATTCCAATTCATCTAGTCACTTGTGCACATCATTAAAGCAATTTCTTATTCCTTTGAACAAATTGCAATTGATAATGTACAAGTGTCAGCTTTTTTTCCACATTATCAATTGCTCACGTCATGTTGATCCAAATATAGTAGTTGGTTCTCTGTTGAATAGTCTTACCCCTCAAAACATCTAGGCATTAGTTCCTTGCATAAGCCATTACATGCAAAATTGTTTAACTATTTGTCATAAACTGTCAAGCATAGTTTTACACATTTCTATAAGACCTTTTGTACAAAAACGTGAACTGATGAATCGTGCAGGTGAAATTGACCCTCACTCATGAAGGAATGAAGTTTTGATTTACATAGCCTGCAATTGTGACAATCACTGCATTCAAACCTGTGTAGATCAGTCAATTTTTAATATACAGACTTAAAACTCAGGATTCTGTGACAGCATACTCCATTCAAGATATGTGTTTACTGTGACAACCAGAAGTGCCTTAAGATGGTGTCATAGATGCTGTTTTGAAGGGGTTAAAGGTCAGAACTTTTCAAAACTTCATATATGTGATTAGACAACCCTCGTGAACTGTAAATCAGTCATTTCTCCCAACAGATGTCAAAGAAAAGCTCTCACACACACACACAGCAGGGATGGAGTGAAAAAGTACGGTGCTTAAAGACACACAAAGCCTGCAATGGCATTACTATTATCTCCAGGCCGTGCCGAGTTCAACGAGATGCCCCGCTTGACCGTAGCTCACTCGGTCTGAGCGCAGCCACAGTGACAACAAGACGGACCCAGAGCTGTCTGTCTGTCTGTCTGTCTGTCTGTCTGTCTGTCTGTCTGTCTGTCTGTCTGTCTCTCTCTCTCTCTATCTCTCTCACATTCTCTCTCTCTCTCTTTCTCTATGATTAGAATGTAAAGTCTCTCCCTATCTCTCTCTTTTGGATAACTTTAGGAAATAGATACTCTCTCTCTCTCTCTCTCAATTCAATTCAATTCAAGGGGCTTTATTGGCATGGGAAACATGTGTTTACATTGCCAAAGCGAGTGAGGTAGATAATATACAACATTGAAATAAACAATAAAAATGAACAGTAAACATTACACATGCAGAAGTTTCAAAACAATAAAGACATTACAAATGTCATATTATATATATATACAGTGTTGTAACAATGTGCAAATGGTTAAAGTACAAAAGGGAATGAGATCCCTGAATGGTAAAAAAAGCATCTCCAAATAGAATATGTTTGTATCACAAATTATCTTACAGATATTTTGACCATATCTGACAGGCTCCCAAAGGCAATCAAAGGATCTAGCTCACTTAATGCCCCATACCCTCCCCATCACCAATCAGCCCTGCCATTGTTTGTATTCATACTGTTTTGTAAAGAATGGCTTCTTGTCTGTTAGGTTGTATTCCACTGGGAAAGTGATTACAGTTTTCCTCAGTCGCTTTGGTGCATTTCTTAGATCAAAAGTGCAATTCTTGATACGACTTGTACAAATTCCAAATCATCTAGTCACTTGTGCACATCATTAAAGCAATTTCTTATTCCTTTGAACAAATTGCAATTGATAATGTACAAGTGTCAGCTTTTTTCCACATTATCAATTGCTCACGTCATGTTGATCAAAATATAGTAGATGGTTCTCTGTTGAATAGTCTGACCCCTCAAAACATCTAGGCATTAGTTCCTTGCATAAGCCATTACATGCAAAATTGTTTAACTATTTGTCATAAACTGTCAACCTCTCTCCGCCTCTCTCCCTTTTCACTCCCCTCTCTCCCTTTTCACTCCCCTCTCTCCCTTTTCACTCCCTCTCTCCGCCTCTCTCCCTTTTCACTCCCCTCTCTCCCTTTTCACTCCCCTCTCTCCCTTTTCACTCCCTCTCTCCGCCTCTCTCCCTTTTCACTCCCTCTCTCCGCCTCTCCCTTTTCACTCCCTCTCTCCGCCTCTCTCCATTTTCACTCCCTCTCTCCTCCTCTCTCCCTTTTCACTCCCCTCTCTAAACCTCTCTCACTTTTCACTCCCCTCTCTCCGCCTCTCTCCCTTGTCTCTCCCTCTTTCCGCCTCTCTCCCTTTTCACTCCCTCTCTCCGCCTCTCTCCCTTTTCACTCCCTCTCTCCGCCTCTCTCCCTTTTCACTCCCATCTCTCCGCCTCTCTCCCTTTTCACTCCCTCTCTCTGCCTCTCTCCCTTTTCACTCCCTCTCTCCGCCTCTCTCCCTTTTCACTCCCCTCTCTCTGCCTCTCTCCCTTTTCACTCCCTCTCTCCGCCTCTCTCCCTTTTCACTCCCTCTCTCCGCCTCTCTCCCTTTTCACTCCCTCTCTCCGCCTCTCTCCCTTTTCACTCCCTCTCTCTGCCTCTCTCCCTTTTCACTCCCTCTCTCCGCCTCTCTCCCTTTTCACTCCCCTCTCTCCACCTCTCTCCCTTTTCACTCCCCTCTCTCCGCCTCTCACCCTTTTCACTCCCCTCTCTCCCTTTTCACTCCCCTCTCTCCACCTCTCTCCCTTTTCACTCCCTCTCTCCGCCTCTCTCCCTTTTCACTCCCTCTCTCCGCCTCTCTCCCTTTTCACTCCCCTCTCTCCGCCTCTCTCCCTTTTCACTCCCTCTCTCCGCCTCTCTCCCTTTTCACTTCCTCTCTCCGCCTCTCTCCCTTTTCACTTCCCCTCTCCGCCTCTCTCCCTTTTCACTCCCTCTCCCTCTCTAAGAACTTCCCATTTGAATCAATAAGGATTGCAGTTGTGGGTGACTATCTGGGTGGAGCAGACTGGGAGGCTGGTATTCTGACCTGGGCTGGAGCAGACTGGGAGGCTGGTATTCTGACCTGGGCTGGAGCAGACTGGGAGGCTGGTATTCTGACCTGGGCTGGAGCACACTGTGCTGGAGCAGACTGAGAGGCTGGTAAGTTGACCTGGGCTGGAGCAGACTGGGAGGCTGGTATTCTGACCTCGGCTGGAGCAGACTGGGAGGCTGGTATTCTGACCTGGGCTGGAGCAGACTGGGAGGCTGGTTTTCTGACCTGGGCTGGAGCACACTGTGTTGGAGCAGACTGGGAGGCTGGTATTCTGACCTGTGCTGGAGCAGACTGAGAGGCTGGTATTCTGACCTGGGCTGGAGCAGATTGGGAGGCTGGTATTCTGACCTAGGCTGGAGCAGACTGGGAGGCTGGTTTTCTGACCTGGGCTGGAGCAGACTGGGAGGCTGGTGTTCTGACCTGGGCTGGAGCAGACTGGGAGGCTGGTATTCTGACCTGGGCTTCAGCACACTGTGCTGGAGCAGACTGGGAGACTGGTATTCTGACCTGTGCTGGAGCAGACTGGGGGGCTGGTATTCTGACCTGGGCTGGAGCACACTGTGTTGGAGCAGACTGAGAGGCTGGTTGGCTGACCTGGGCTGGAGCAGACTGAGAAGCTGGTATTCTGACCTGGGCTGGAGCAGACTGAGAGGCTGGTATTCTGACCTGGGCTGGAGCACACTGTGTTGGAGCAGACTGAGAGGCTGGTATTCTGACCTGGGCTGGAGCAGACTGAGAGGCTGGTATTCTGACCTGGGCTGGAGCACACTGTGTTGGAGCAGCCTGAGAGGCTGGTTGGCTGACCTGGGCTGGAGCAGACTGAGAGGCTGGTATTCTGACCTGGGCTGGAGCAGACTGGGAGGCTGGTATTCTGACCTGGGCTGGAGCAGACTGGGAGGCTGGTATTCTGACCTGGGCTGGAGCACACTGTGTTGGAGCAGACTGAGAGGCTGGTATTCTGACCTGGGCTGGAGCACACTGTGCTGGAGCAGACTGGGAGACTGGTATTCTGACCTGTGCTGGAGCTGACTGGGAGACTGGTATTCTGACCTGTGCTGGAGCAGACTGGGAGACTGGTATTCTGACCTGGCCTGGAGCAGACTGGGAGGCTGGTATTCTGACCTGGGCTGGAACAGACTGGGAGACTGGTATTCTGACCTGGGCTGGAGCACACTGTGCTGGAGCAGACTGGGAGGCTGGTATTCTGACCTGTGCTGGAGCAGAGTTGGAGACTGGTATTCTGACCTGGGCTGGAGCAGACTGGTAGGCTGGTGCAGTGTCATCAGGCTGTGTGGTGGAGGCCATCCTGTTCTCGGGTTCTGCTTGTGTTATGCCAACCACCAGGTCATTATAACCACCAGGTCATTATAACCACCAGGTCATTATAACCACCAGGTCATTAGAACCACCAGGTCATTAGAACCACCAGGTCATTAGAACCACCAGGTCATTAGAACCACCAGGTCATTAGAACCACCAGGTCATTTTTACCACCAGGTCATTAGAACCACCAGGTCAGGGAGAAAAGACTCACCTTGTCGCTCAGGTAGGGTATCAGCCTGAGCTATTTAAAAACACGTTTTCAACATTTCAAGATAGCAGTTAGTTTAGTTTGATGTAAATAAAGATAGCTGCGAAGTGGGACTCTGTCATTGTTTCTGACAAGATCTCTCATTGATCTCGGGTTCAGCCACCAGGGGGCACCAAACCTCTTTGAAAAGTTCATGTGAATAGTTACCACTTCTCAGGAGATGATAGACTTAGCCTTTCAATTGTTTTGTAATGATGGGATGGCTATTGAACAGAACTTTAAAACCTGGTTTTCTTGTATGTACCAGTTCATGAAATCACACATTTGACATTTATGCTCACTGAGTCTGTCTCTCCCTTTTCAATCCCTCTCTCCGCCTCTCTCCCTTTTCACTCCCTCTCTCCGCCTCTCTCCCTTTTCACTCCCTCTCTCCGCCTCTCTCCCTTTTCACTCCCCCTCTCCGCCTCTCTCTCTTTTCACTCCCTCTCTCCGCCTCTCTGTCAAAGCTTTCCTTAAGTTTGGGTCAGTCACAGTGGTCAGGTATTCTGCCCTTTCTCCGCCTCTCTCCCTTTTCACTCCCCTCTCTCCCTTTTCACTCCCTCTCTCCGCCTCTCTCCCTTTTCACTCCCTCTCGCCGCCTCTCTCCCTTTTCACTCCCTCTCTCTGCCTCTCTCCCTTTTCACTCCCTCTCTCTGCCTCTCTCCCTTTTCAATCCCTCTCTCCGCCTCTCTCCCTTTTCACTCCCTCTCTCCGCCTCTCTCCCTTTCACTCCCTCTCTCCGCCTCTCTCCCTTTTCACTCCCTCTCTCCGCCTCTCTCCCTTTTCACTCCCTCTCTCCGCCTCTCTCCCTTTCCACTCCCTCTCTCCGCCTCTCTCCCTTTTCACTCCCTCTCTCCGCCTCTCTCCCTTTTCACTCCCTCTCTCCGCCTCTCTCCCTTTTCACTCCCTCTCTCCGCCTCTCTCCCTATTCACTCCCTCTCTCCGACTCTCTCCCTTTTCACTCCCTCTCTCCGCCTCTCTCCCTTTTCACTCCCTCTTTCCGCCTCTCTCCCTTTTCACTCCCTCTCTCCGCCTCTCTCCCTTTTCACTCCCTCTCTCCGCCTCTCTCCCTTTTCACTCCCTCTCTCCACCTCTCTCCCTTTTCACTCTCTCTCTCCGCCTCTCTCCCTTTTCACTCCCCCTCTCCGCCTCTCTCCCTTTTCACTCCCTCTCTCTCCCTTTTCACTCCGCCTCTCTCCCTTTTCACCCCCATCTCTCCGCCTCTCTCCCTTTTTCACTCCCCTCTCTCCACCTCTCTCCCTTTTCACTCCCTCTCCTTCTCTAAGAACTTCCCATTTGAATCAATAAGGATTGCAGTTGTGGGTGACTATCTGGCTGGAGCAGACTGGGAGACTGGTATTCTGACCTGGGCTGGAGCAGACAGGAGACTGGTATTCTGACCTGGGCTGGAGCAGACTGGGAGGCTGGTATTCTGACCTGGGCTGGAGCACACTGTGCTGGAGCAGACTGAGAGGCTGGTTGGCTGACCTGGGCTGGAGCAGACTGGGAGGCTGGTATTCTGACCTGGGCTGGAGCACACTGTGCTGGAGCAGACTGGGAGACTGGTATTCTGACCTGGGCTGGAGCAGACTGGGAGACTGGTATTCTGACCTGGGCTGGAGCAGACTGGGAGACTGGTATTCTGACCTGGGCTGGAGCAGACTGGGAGGCTGGTATTCTGACCTGGGCTGGAGCACACTGTGCTGGAGCAGACTGGGAGGCTGGTATTCTGACCTGGGCTGGAGCAGACTGGTAGGCTGGAGCAGAATGGGAGACTGGTATTCTGACCTGGGCTGGAGCAGACTGGGAGGCTGGTATTCTGACCCGGGCTGGAGCAGACTGTGCTGGAGCAGACTGGGAGACTGGTATTCTGACCTGTGCTGGAGCAGACTGGGAGACTGGTATTCTGACCTGGGCTGGAGCAGACTGGGAGACTGGTATTCTGACCTGGGCTGGAGCACACTCTGTTGGAGCAGACTGGGAGACTGGTATTCTGACCTGGGCTGGAGCAGACTGGGAGGCTGGTATTCTGACCTGGGCTGGAGCACACTGTGTTGGAGCAGACTGGGAGACTGGTATTCTGACCTGGGCTGGAGCAGACTGGGAGACTGGTATTCTGACCTGGGCTGGAGCAGACTGGTAGGCTGGTGCAGTGTCATCAGGCTGTGTGGTGGAGGCCATCCTGTTCTCGGGTTCTGCTTGTGTTATGCCAACCACCAGGTCATTATTACCACCAGGTCATTAGAACCACCAGGTCATTAGAACCACCAGGTCATTAGAACCACCAGGTCATTAGAACCACCAGGTCATTAGAACCACCAGGTCATTAGAACCACCAGGTCATTAGAACCACCAGGCCATTAGAACCACCAGGCCATTAGAACCACCAGGTCATTATAACCACCAGGTCATTATAACCACCAGGTCATTATAACCACCAGGTCATTATAACCACCATGTCATTATTACCACCAGGTCATTATAACCACCAGGTCATTATAACCACCAGGTCATTATAACCACCAGGTCATTAGAACCACCAGGTCAGATTCACAGGATCTGTGTCTTTCGATTAGTGTATGCTGTGTATTTTTACGAAATGTTTGATGATTAGTAGTTAGGTAAACACGTTGCTCATTGTAATTATTCTAGTCCATTTGTGACGGTGGGTGCAATTGTAAACTATGACATCTACCTGAAATATGCACATTTTTCTAACAAAACCTATCCTATACCATAAATATGTTATCAGACTGTCATCTGAGGAGGTTTTTTCTTGGTTAGTGGCTATCAATATCTTAGTTTAGCCGAATTGGTGATAGCTACTGGTGTTGGTGGACAAAGAAAAGATGTTGGATTATGCTAATGTGTTTAGCTAATAGATTTACATCTTTACATATTGTGTCTTCCCGGTAAAACATTTTAAAAATCGGACATGTTGGCTGGATTCACAAGATCTGTGTCTTTCATTAGCTGTATTGGACTTTAATGTGTGAAAGTTAAATATTTAAAAAAAATATATTTTTTGAATTTCGCGGCTCTGCCTTTTCAGTGGGGGTGGGGGGGGGTGCCGCTAGCGGCACCCCGGGGCTAGACAGGTTAAAAGATCGTTACAGTCCAACTCTGGGGTATCTCACTGCACCCTAAATGCCATGTTTTGAAATATACAGACAGACAGATTAAAAGTAATTTTACATTGTATAACTGTACTTCTGACAGCCAACTTTCTAACTCCGCCCATAACTTTATGACATCATAACATTCCCAGAAGGATTATTGAGTCATTGTTAGTTTTACACTGAAGACATGACTCTGCCGTTGTGCTGTAGAATTTGTGAATTTTGTCTCTTGTATAATAAGGGACTATCATTTGTCCCAACATCACAGGCCACAGACTTTGATGCAGTTAAAGACTTCCAAAAGTGTTTCCGCAGTTTAAGATCAACTGAGTTTTTTAAATGGGGTCTCCCTGTGCACCTGCCAATGTAAATCCTTTGAACGAGACAAGTTACCAGACAGGACATATTGCTAATGTTCTTCCCATTAATAACCTTAATGACAATTAGCTTGTGGGCGGTTGTGGTGATGACGTCCTATTCGATGGCGTCGTCCATCGGGGTTCCCCAAAAAAGAAGACGCTCTGGATTGATCACTGGAGTCAGATGTGAAGGAGGAGGTTGACCATCAGGAGTCAGACGTGAAGGAGGAGGTTGATCATCAGGAGTCAGATGTGAAGGAGGAGGTTGATCATCAGGAGTCAGATGTGAAGGAGGAGGTTGATCATCAGGAGTCAGATGTGAAGGAGGAGGTTGATCATCAGGAGTCAGACGTGAAGGAGGAGGTTGATCATCAGGAGTCATATGTGAAGGAGGAGGTTGATCATCAGGAGTCAGATGTGAAGGAGGAGGTTGATCATCAGGAGTCAGATGTGAAGGAGGAGGTTGATCATCAGGAGTCAGATGTGAAGGAGGAGGTTGATCATCAGTGAACCTCTAGGATTGTGGCTGGGCTGGTGTTTACACTTCCAGCTTGGTCCTATATTTTGAAACATTGAATGTTGATACTGTGAATCTCTGTTATATATTTGTACCTTCTGTTTCATGAAGTGATGTCACTAAGTACTGCCCCTATATATACAATGCATTCGGAAAGCATTCAGACCCCTTCACTTTTTCCACATTTTGTTACGTTACAGCCTTATTCTAAAATTGATTCAATCATTTTTTCCCCTCATCAATCTACACAATACCCAATAATGACATCACAATACCCCATAATGACAAAGCAAAAACAGGTAAATAAATGAAAAAATTTGATATTCTTTAAAAAACAAGGACATTTCTAAGTGACCCCAAACTTTTGAATGGTAGTGTACATCTACATGATGTCCTACATTGTTACACCATGTAGGAGCAGTATAGACCTAGTCTGTTCATTATATACATCTACGTTATGTATTGTTGCAATGATGTTGGAGCAGTATAGACCTAGTCTGTTCATTATATATGTAACGGATGTGAAATGGCTAGCTAGTTAGCGGGTACTCGCTAGTAGCGTTTCAATCAGTTACGTCACTTGCTCTGAAACCTAGAAGTAGGGTTGCACCTTGCTCTGCAAGGGCCGCGGCTTTTGGTAATGACGCTTTGTGGGCGACTGTTGTTGATGTGTGCAGAGGGTCCCTGGTTCGCGCCCGGGTCGGGGCGAGGGGACGTACTAAAGTTATACTGTTACATATACATCTACATGATGTATTGTTACACCATGTAGGAGCAGTATAGACCTAGTCTGTTCATTATATACATCTACATTATGTATTGTTACACCATGTAGGAGCAGTATTGACCTAGTCTGTTCATTATATACATCTACATGATGTATTGTTACACCATGTAGGAGCAGTATAGACCTAGTCTGTTCATTATATACATCTACATGATGTATTGTTACACCATGTAGGAGCAGTATGGACCTAGTCTGTTCATTATATACATCTACATGATGTATTGTTACACCATGTAGGAGCAGTATGGACCTACAGTAGCTTGCTAATTATTTAGATTTAGTTTGACTTAATGAAACTGCCTTAAATGTGCTGTAGTAAACATTTTTTATTCGCACTAATCAATCAACACATTCCTGTCTTTGTATGTCTCAATCTAATGGTATTATTTAATTAAATCCATTTACAATAATCTTTGTCTGAAAATAAAATATGATCCTCAACTGCGTTTCCCCTCCAGTCAGCAGACGGCGATGTGCGTCTTTCAGGCGACGCTGCCAGCGTGACGTATAATCTAGTGGACGGTTCTTCATAAACAGCTCGTCAACCACCTCGGTAGCTTGCTAGCCAACATAGCCGAAAGATTCAAGCTATTTATACGCTTTTGGTGTATATTACCTACTGTGTTTTAGCCACACGTCTATCGTATCAACTTGTTAACCTATTTAATTTAATATTACGTTATTTTGTATTAGTCAGCTATAGTAGTTGGTTGGTTAAGTTAGCACTAGCCTAGTCGCTAATGATAGCTAGCTAGCTAACATCCCCGAACATGAGCTCCCTAAACTTCTCCCCTCTCGTTGAAGAAGAGGCGGTCTGCTGGACGGAGAAAGAAGCTTTGGGGCAGAACATTGTCGTGAAAGAGGAGGAAGAAGAGGAGGATGTCACAGTAAAACAAGAAGTAGAGGATGGGGCTGTTACAGTGAAAGAAGAGGAAGACACGTTCAGAGTGAAAGAGGAGGAGGATGTTACAGTAAAAGAAGAGACGGATGAGAAAGAGGAGGATGTAGTTTTAGGTGTGAAAGAAGAGGAGGTTGGAGATCTGTTTAACACCAGTAAGTACCGTCTCTGCAGTCGTTGAACCAATATGCAGTAAAGGGGTTCTACACTTTAATGTTGTTCTGTAGGAATGGCTGAAGCTACACTGTAACGTGTAGCACATCAAGAGTGGACCATCAACAAAACGTTAACAATTGATCAAATGCATCCAATGACAATGCCTGAAATACTGTAGTCCTCAATATCTCCTATTAGATTAGCCCAATATGTAGTCTTAAAGGGGCAATCAGCAGTTGTTACATCCATTTTGGGACTTATACATTAATGATATGTACCCATCTGTTTCTTGAAGAATTCACTTATAAATGCCTCATGAGCTTAGTTCAACTGTTGTACCCCATCAGAACCCAAAATATGAGCTTTTTTGACTCCAATGTTTATCAGTAAATATAAACAAACACTGTAACACTGTAAAAACATGGTTAAAACTAGAATGCTGATATCATGGATGGTTGCATTTCTTCAGCCCCATCCCTCAGCTTTTTACCGAAACAGGCAGCGCTTTGTTATTGTTTCTACTGCTGATTGCTGCCCCCGTTACTCCTCAAGGTCCAAGGACTGTATGTTATTTTCAGAGGTAGACTGGCTCTGGCAGCTAAAATAGTCAAATATTCCATCTAAATGTGAATCGATTCTCAATGGGCAGGGAGTACGCTTTGTTATTGTTTCTACTGCTGATTCTCTGCCCCCGTTACTCCTCAAAATAATTTCACATAATACTTTCATATCACATAACAATTATTTCACACAATACTTTCAAATCACATCAAAATAATTTAAAATACTTTAACATCAAAATAATTTCACACAATACTTTCATATCACATCTAAATAGGTAACCAGTCTGTATAGATAGATAGTTAAGTGAATTAAATATCATCAGCTGTCTAACTTCATATTAGCTAGCTATCTTGATCTATTTATCACTGTAAAAAACAAACTCCAAATGCATTTGTAGGTAGCTAGCTAACAGCCATGGAGGGTGAAAGGATAGCAGCCCCAACTGTCAGTGAGAGAGGAGGCTATTCTGGATAGGGCAAGTACTTTTGTGTAGTTCCTGTCCCTAGAAGTGAGGACGGAGATAATAGTAACATAATATTCAGTGTGGTGTAATTTGACTATAATGAAGTGTGTTTCTTGTGAGGTTTTCTGTCCTCAGATAAAGAGCGCTATGAAAGCCAGTCTACATATGAAGAGGTCCCAATGAAGAGCAGTGGTTCTCAGTCCTGGGGACTCAAAGAGGCACATTGTTGTTTTTGCCTCAGCACTGCACAGCTGATTCAAATGATCAACTCATCATCAAGCTTCAAGTGGTATTTATGTAGTCATTTGTGATGTCATCCTTGATATGATCCTGTTATTGTCACATGCTACACATGTACATATGTGTGTCCATCCATCTATCAATCCAATGTTATCATGATTTGTTATCAGGGATATTATACTTTAGTAATCCACAATGACCTGGTGATGTAACAGTCTAATAATTACATTGTCTTCCATATTCCTACAGATACCTTGTAACTGGAGATTCCTTCAAAACGATTGCCTACAGTTACCGTGTAGGGCACTGCAAGGTTAGGTGACCAGGGTCATCTGGGACTGCCTCCTGGAGGAATTCAGATGTGTGAAGGCTACCTGTGTCCTGCGTAACTTCATGAGGATGGACACGAGGACCAGGAGGGGATCTGCAGCTCGCCGCCGTGTCCCAGAGGAGGAGTCTGCTGCTCTGCAGGATGTTTCAAGGATGGGGTCCAACAACGCAGCAAGAGAGGCAATCCATGTGCAGGAGATCTTCACCTCCTACTTCTTCAAAGAAGGTGCTGTTCCCTGGCAACACCATAGACTACACTATGCACAACCAAAGGCTCTTTTAAGAGGGTGGTGTTCCCTGGCAACACCATAGACTACACTATGCACAACCAAAGGCTCGTTTAAGAGGGTGCTGTTCCCTGGCAACACCATAGAATACACTATGCACAACCAAAGGCTCTTTAAAGGGGGTGCTGTTCCCTAGCAACGCCATAGACTACACTATGCACAACCAAAGACTCTTCAGAGAGGGTGCTGTTCCCTAGCAACACCATAGACTACACTATGCACAACCAAAGGCTTTGCCATTCACATTGCAATAAGAGTATTCTTCCATTTACTTAGCTATGTCAACTGCAGTTATTCAATTCACAGTCTCTCACCCTTTGATTTCTACTTCTCAGGTGAGGGTGCTGTTTAGGTAAGGGTTTGATGTCTGTGCAAAAAACAAAACAGGCTGTTTTAAATCACTCATATTGAAAAAATGTAGAACAATTAGACACCCTATAACCCCCACCTACACACTCATGTATCAATCTGATTGATGGATTGTGTTGTGCAGTAAGCAGGCTCAGGTGTATAACTGTGGCTCCTTCCACCTTCAAAGAATAGGCAAGAGGGCCAACCATGGAGAATAGTAAGACACTATATAACTACACTATATTGTTTGTCCTCATGTGTCCGTTCATGTTTTTCAGCATAAAGTACTCTGCAGCCACTTAGTGTGGTGTGGACACCAGGTGAGGCCACACACAGATTCCTGTTGAACACTGTGGCTTTAACTACCTTATTTTCTCAATAAGTCTCTCTCCTTCACTTCATCCCTCTCTCCCCTTCTCCCTAAATCCTCTAGGTTATAGCAGCTGTCGGTGAACCCCTCCTGCATCTGGACTGGCTACATAGAGGGCACAGCATGATCAGAGGTGAGAGGTCACTTGGTCAGGACAACAGGAAGTATTATTAAAGAGATGCTTTACATTGAAATACAGAGAGATGCAGTAGTCCCAGAGTTAATGATCCCAGGTCAGTTTATATTATACAGGAAGTATTATTAAAGAGATGCTTTACACTGAAATACAGATAGAGATGCAGTAGTCCCAGAGTTAATGATCCCAGGTCAGTTTATATTATACAGGAAGTATTATTAAAGAGATGCTTTACATTGAAATACAGATAGATGCAGTAGTCCCAGAGTTAATGATCCCAGGTCAGTTTATATTATACAGGAAGTATTATTAAAGAGATGCTTTACATTGGAATGCAGATAGATGCAGTAGTCCCAGAGTTAATGATCCCAGGTCAGTTTATATAATACAGGAAGTATTATTAAAGAGATGCTTTACATTGAAATACAGAGAGATGCAGTAGTCCCAGAGTTAATGATCCCAGGTCAGTTTTGCATTTCACCTCCTGATTGATGACTAACAATGTTAGAATATAAATAAAAACACAAGGCTTAAACATGGTCTCTCTCTCCATCTGTCTCTCGTCTGCAGATATGTTTTGATGTGAGAGGATGCCAACCCCCAGTCCCATCATCGCCACCTCACCTGCTTTTAAGATAACCTTTGGGCCGACTAGAGACACTTATGTAATTGTGATGAACTGAGAGAATATTTATGTAGCACTGTGATTCATTAATCATGTGCTGCCTTCCCTGCTCCTATGTGCTTACCTCTTTCCCTTTCTGTCTTTTACACCTCTCTCTCCACCTCCTCTTTCTTCCTCTGTTTTTATAATGCACAACAGATGTGCATTGAAGTACAGATTGAACTTGTATTTATAACACTTGGATAATGAGCTTTTCAATAAAGCGTTTCACATTCTCTACTGGTTGAAATGAAGTGTAATGTGATGAAATACTCCACCTATCCTGTGTTTATCAGATCAATGCAGATGAAGGGCATTAGATGTTGAGATGAACCAGTGTTGGAGTATTTACATGATGCATAGGAAGTGTAGTGTTCTGTTTTTTAAACAATATTTCTGTATATATGAATTAACTAGTTAAATCCTGTTTCTAGTCTATTAGTTACAATGTGTAACCATTGATGTCCCAGGACCAAGATTGGTAAACACTGTTGAAGTGTATAATTGTAATACATACATGCAGACACAGCGTCATTCAAAGACTGGAATTTGATTCTCCTGGTATTGGATATGACTGAAAAATCATCTCAAAGACATTCATACCTAAACTGCACATTTATTTGCCAAGGTAGAGTACATGATCAGTGAATATATTAAATGTACAGGCTACAATGTGGGGATCTCATGCATGGTAATAACTACATGTATATACGACTTGCATCCTTGGCACAACATGATATTATATTCTACTCAATCCATAGGCTTCATTAATGTCATACAGGCTGTTTTGAAGTTGATACAACTGGCTATGATAGCTGAGGTTCATAGCTAGGTTCTGGACTAATATGTATACCAAACGTTTGTATACCAAACGTGGTTCTAATGACCTGGTGGTTCTAATGACCTGGTGGTTCTACTGACCTGGTGGTTCTAATGACCTGGTGGTTCTAATGACCTGGTGGTTCTAATGACCTGGTGGTTCTAATGACCTGGTGGTTCTAATGACCTGGTGGTTCTAATGACCTGGTGGTTCTAATGACCTGGTGGTTCTAATGACCTGGTGGTAATAATGACCTGGTGGTTATAATGACCCGGTGGTTATAATGACCCGGTGGTTCTAATGACCTGGTGGTAATAATGACCTGGATGTTATAATGACCTGGTGGTAATAATGACCTGGTGGTAATAATGACCTGGTGGTTATAATGACCTGGTGGTAATAATGACCTGGTGGTAATAATGACCTGGTGGTTATAATGACCTGGTGGTTATAATGACCTGGTGGTTTATTATGACCTGGTGGTAATAATGACCTGATGGTTATAATGACCTGGTGGTTATAATGACCTGGTTGTTATAATGACCTGGTGGTTATAATGACCTGGTGGTTATAATGACCTGGTGGTAATAATGACCTGGTGGTTATAATGACCTGGTGGTAATAATGACCTGGTGGTTATAATGACCTGGTGGTTATAATGACCTGGTGGTTGGCATAACACAAGCAGAACCCGAGAACAGGATGGCCTCCACCACACAGCCTAATGACACTGCACCAGTCTCCCAGTCTGCTCCAGCACAGGTCAGAATACCAGTCTCCCAGTCTGCTCCAGCCCAGGTCAGCCAACCAGCCTCTCAGTCTGCTCCAACACAGTGTGCTCCAGCCCAGGTCAGAATACCAGTCTACCAGTCTGCACCAGCCCAGGTCAGAATACCAGTCTCCCAGTCTGCTCCAGCACAGTATGCTCCAGCCCAGGTCAGAATACCAGCCTCCCAGTCTGCTCCAGCCCAGGTCAGAATACCAGCCTCCCAGTCTGCTCCAGCACAGGTCAACTTACCAGCCTCTCAGTCTGCTCCAGCACAGTATGCTCCAGCCCAGGTCAGAATACCAGCCTCCCAGTCTGCTCCAGCCCAGGTCAGAATACCAGCCTCCCAGTCTGCTCCAGCACAGGTCAACTTACCAGCCTCCCAGTCTGCTCCAGCCCATGTCAGAATACCAGCCTCCCAGTCTGCTCCAGCCCAGGTCAGAATACCAGCCTCCCAGTCTGCTCCACCCAGATAGTCACCCACAACTGCAATCCTCATTGATTCAAATGGGAAGTTCTTAGGGAGGGAGAGGGAGTGAAAAGGTAGAGAGGCGGAGAGAGGGGAGTGAAAAGGGAGAGAGGCGGAGAGAGGGAGTGAAAAGGGAGAGAGGTGGAGAGGGGGATTGAAAAGGGAGAGAGGGAGTGAAAAGGGAGAGAGAGGGAGTGAAAAGGGAGAGAGAGGGAGTGAAAAGGGAGAGAGGCGGAGAGGGGGAGTGAAAAGGGAGAGAGGCGGAGAGAGGGAGTGAAAAGGGAGAGAGGCGGAGAGAGGGAGTGAAAAGGGAGAGATGGAGTGAAAAGGGAGAGAGGCGGAAAGAGGGAGTGAAAAGGGAGAGAGGCGGATAGAGGGGAGTGAAAAGGGAGAGAGGCGGAGAGAGGGGAGTGAAAAAGGGAGAGAGGCGGAGAGAGGGAGTGAAAAGGGAGAGAGGCGGAGAGAGGGGATTGAAAAGGGAGAGACAGGAGTGAAAAGGGAGAGAGGCGGAGAGAGGGAGTGAAAAGGGAGAGAGGCGGAAAGAGGGAGTGAAAAGGGAGAGAGGCGGAGAGAGGGGAGTGAAAAGGGAGAGAGGCGGAGAGAGGGGAGTGAAAAGCGAGAGAGGCGGAGAGAGGGAGTAAAAAGGGAGAGAGGCGGAGAGAGGGAGTGAAAAGGGAGAGAGGCGGAGAGAGGGAGTGAAAAGGGAGAGAGGCGGAGAGAGGGGAGTGAAAAGGGAAAGAGGCGGAGAGAGGGAGTGAAAAGGGAGAGAGGCGGAGAGAGGGAGTGAAAAGGGAGAGAGGCGGAGAGAGGGAGTGAAAAGGGAGAGAGGGGAGTGAAAAGGGAGAGAGGCGGAGAGAGGTTGACAGTTTATGACAAATAGTTAAACAATTTTGCATTGTAATGGCTTATGCAAGGAACTAATGCCTAGATGTTTTGAGGGGTAAGACTATTCAACAGAGATCCATCTACTATATTTTGATCAACATGACGTGAGCAATTGATAATGTGGAAAAAAAGCTGACACTTGTACATTATCAATTGCAATTTGTTCAAAGGAATAAGAAATTGCTTTAATGATGTGCCCAAGTGACTAGATGATTTGGAATTTGTACAAGTCGTATCAAGAATTTCACTTTTGATCTACGAAATGCACCAAAGCGACTGAGGAAAACTGTAATCACTTTCCCAGTGGAATACAACCTAACAGACAGAAGCCATTCTTTACAAACAGTATGAATACAAACAATGGCAGGGCTGATTGGTGATGGGGAGGGTATGGGGCATTAAGTGAGCTAGATCCTTTGATTGCCTTTGGGAGCCTGTCAGATATTGTCAAAATATCTGTAAGATAATTGTGATACAAACATATTCTATTTGGAGATGTTTTTTTACCATTCAGGGATCTCATTCCCTTTTGTACTTTAACCATTTGTACATTGTTACAACACTGTATATATATATAATATGACATTTGTAATGTCTTATTGTTTTGAAACTTCTGCATGTGTAATGTTTACTGTTCATTTTTATTGTTTATTTCACTGTTGTATATTATCTACCTCACTCGCTTTGGTAATGTAAACACGGTGTTTCCCATGCCAATAAAGCCCCTTGAATTGAATTGAATTGATTGAATTGAGAGAGAGAGAGAGAGAGAGAGAGAGAGAGAGAGAGAGAGAGAGAGAAGCCCCTTGAATTGAATAAAGCCCCCTTGAATTGAATTGAGAGAGAGAATCTATTTCCTAAAGTTATCCAAAAGAGAGAGAGAGATAGGGAGATACTTTACATTCTAATCGTAGAGAAAGAGAGAGAGAGAGAATGTGAGAGAGATACAGACAGACAGACAGACAGACAGACAGACAGACAGACAGACAGACAGACAGAGACAGACAGACAGACACAGACAGACAGAGACAGACAGAGAGACAGAGACAGACAGACAGAGACAGACAGAGACAGACAGACAGACAGACAGACAGACAGACAGACAGCTCTGGGTCCGTCTTGCTGTCACTGTGGCTGCGCTCAGACCGAGTGAGCTACGGTCAAGCGGGGCATCTCGTTGAACTCGGCACGACCTGGAGATAATAGTAATGCCATTGCAGGCTTTGTGTGTCTTTAAGCACCGTACTTTTTCACTCATCCCTGCTGTGTGTGTGTGTGTTGAGAGCTTTTCTTTGACATCTGTTGGGAGAAATGACTGATTTACAGTTCACGAGGGTTGTCTAATCACATATATGAAGTTTTGAAAAGTTCTGACCTTTAACCCCTTCAAAACAGCATCTATGACACCATCTTAAGGCACTTTCTGGTTGTCACAGTAAAACACATATCTTGAATGGAGTATGCTGTTACAGAATCCTGAGTTTTAAGTCTGTATATTAAAAATTGACTGATCTACACAGGTTTGAATGCAAGTGATTGTCACAATTGCAGGCTATGTAAATCAAAACTTCATTCCTTCATGAGTGAGGGTCAATTTCACCTGCACGATTCATTCAGTTTACGTTTTGTACAAAAGGTCTTATAGAAAATGTGTAAAACTATGCTTGACAGTTTATGACAAATAGTTAAAACAATTTTGCATGTAATGGCTTATGCAAGGAACTAATGCCTAGATGTTTTGAGGGGTAAGGACTATTCAACAGAGAACCATATACTATATTTTGATCAACATGACGTGAGCAATTGATATGTGGAAAAAAGCTGACACTTGACATTATCAATTGCAATTTGTTCAAAGGAATAAGAAATTGCTTAATGATGTGCACAAGTGACTAAATTTACATTTACATTTAAGTCATTTAGCAGACGCTCTTATCCAGAGCGACTTACAAATTGGAAAGTTCATACATATTCATCCTGGTCCCCCGTGGGAATTGAACCCTGGTCCCCCCGTGGAGTTGAACCCACAACCCTGGCGTTGCCAAGCGCCATGCTCTACAACTGAGCCACAAGTCGTATCAAGTCGTATCAAGAATTGCACTTTTGATCTAAGAAATGCACCAAAGCGACTGAGGAAAACTGTAATCACTTTCCCAGTGGAAGACAACCTAACAGCACAGAAGCCATTCTTTACAAAACAGTATGAATACAAACAATCGGCAGGGCTGATGGTGATGGGGAGGGTATGGGGCATTAACAAAGCCATCACCTACAGAGAGATGACCTGGAGAAGAGTCCCCTAAGCAAGCGGTCATTGTGCTCTGTTCACAAACATAAAACACACCCCACAGAGCCCCTGGACAACAGCACAATTAGACCCAACAAATCCTGAGAAAACAAAAAGATAATTACTTGACACATTGGAAAGAATTAACAAAAAAACAGAGAAAACTAGAATGCTATTTGGCCCTAAACAGAGAGTACACAGTGGCAGAATACCTGACCACTGTGACTGACCCAAACATAAGGAAAGCTTTGACTATGTACAGACTCAGTGAGCATAAATGTCAAATGTGTGATTTCATGAACTGGTACATACAAGAAAACCAGGTTTTAAAGTTCTGTTCAATAGCCATCCCATCATTACAAAACATTTGAAAGGCTAAGTCTATCATCTCCTGAGAAGTGGTAACTATTCACATGAACTTTTCAAAGAGGTTTGGTGCCCCCTGGTGGCTGAACCCGAGATCAATGAGAGATCTTGTCAGAAACAATGACACAGTCCCCACTTCTCAGCTATCTTTATTTACATCAAACTAAACTAACTG
The DNA here is from genome assembly GCF_016432855.1 of Salvelinus namaycush. Lineage (NCBI taxonomy): Eukaryota > Metazoa > Chordata > Actinopteri > Salmoniformes > Salmonidae > Salvelinus > Salvelinus namaycush. Next base: position 62,636 of record NW_024057874.1, read on the forward strand.
CTATCATGAAATGTTGAAAAAGTGTTTTTAAATAGCTCAGGCTGATACCCTACCTGAGCGACAAGGTGAGTCTTTTCTCCCTGACCTGGTGGTTCTAATGACCTGGTGGTTCTAATGACCTGGTGGTTCTAATGACCTGGTGGTTCTAATGACCTGGTGGTTCTAATGACCTGGTGGTAATAATGACCCTGGTGGTAATAATGACCTGGTGGTTCTAATGACCTGGTTGGTAATAATGACCTGGTGGTTCTAATGACCTGGTGGTAATAATGACCTGGTGGTAATAATGACCTGGTGGTAATAATGACCTGGTGGTTCTAATGACCCTGGTGGTTCTAATGACCTGGTGGTTCTAATGACCTGGTGGTAATAATGACCTGGTGGTTCTAATGACCTGGTGGTTCTAATGACCTGGTGGTAATAATGACCTGGTGGTTATAATGACCTGGTGGTTCTAATGACCTGGTGGTTCTAATGACCTGGTGGTTCTAATGACCTGGTGGTAATAATGACCTGGTGGTAATAATGACCTGGTGGTAATAATGACCTGGTGGTTCTAATGACCTGGTGGTAATAATGACCCTGGTGGTTCTAATGACCTGGTGGTAATAAGGACCTGGTGGTAATAATGACCTGGTGGTTCTAATGACTGGTGGTAATAATGACCTGTTGGTTCTAATTACCTGGTGGTAATAATGACCTGGTGGTTCTAATGAACCTGGTGGTTCTAATGCACCTGGTGGTTCTAATGACCTGTGCGTAATAATGACCTGGTGGTAATAATGACCTGGTGGTTTCTAATGGACCTGTGGTAATACTGACCTGGTGGTTCTAATGACTGGTGGTTCTAATGACCTGGTGGTTCTAATGACCTGGTGGTTCTAATGACCTGGTGGTTCTAATGACCTGGTGTTCATTAATGAACTGGTGGTCATAATGACCTGGTGGTGGCCATAACACAAGCAGAACCCGAGAACAGGATGGCCTCCACCACACAGCCTGATGACACTGCACCAGCCTACCAGTCTGCTCCAGCCCAGGTCAGAATACCAGTCTCCCAGTCTGCTCCAGCACAGTGTGCTCCAGCCCAGGTCAGAATACCAGCCTCCCAGTCTGCTCCAACACAGTGTGCTCCAGCCCATGTCAGAATACCAGCCTCTCAGTCTGCTCCAGCACAGGTCAGAATACCAGCCTCTCAGTCTGCTCCAGCCCAGGTCAGCCAACCACCCTCTCAGTCCTGCTCCAACACAGTGTGCTCCAGCCCAGGTCAGAATACCAGCCTCCCAGTCTGCTCCAGCACAGTCTGCTCCAGCCCAGGTCAGAATACCAGCCTCCCAGTCTGCTCCAACACAGTGTGCTCCAGCCCATGTCAGAATACCAGCCTCTCAGTCTGCTCCAGCACAGGTCAGAATACCAGCCTCCCAGTCTGCTCCAGCCCAGGTCAGAATACCAGTCTCCCAGTCTGCTCCAGCCCAGGTCAGAATACCAGCCTCCCAGTCTGCTCCACCCAGATAGTCACCCACAACTGCAATCCTTATTGATTCAAATGGGAAGTTCTTAGAGAGGGAGAGGGAGTGAAAAGGTAGAGAGGCGGAGAGAGGAGTGAAAAGGGAGAGAGGCGGAGAGAGGGGAGTGAAAAGAGAGAGAAGCGGAGAGAGGGGAGTGAAAAGGGAGAGAGGCGGAGAGAGGGGAGTGAAAAGGGAGAGAGGCGGATGTGAAAAGGGAGAGAGAGGGAGTGAAAAGGGAGAGAGAGGGAGTGAAAAGGGAGAGAGAGGGAGTGAAAAGGGAGAGAGGCGGAGAGGGGGAGTGAAAAGGGAGAGAGGCGGAGAGAGGGAGGGAAAAGGGAGAGAGGCGGGGAGAGGGAGTGAAAAGGGAGAGAGGCGGAGAGAGGGAGTGAAAAGGGAGAGAGGGAGTGAAAAGGGAGAGAGGCGGAGAGAGGGAGTGAAAAGGGAGAGAGGCGGAGAGAGGGAGTGAAAAGAGAGAGAGGCGGAGAGAGGGAGTGAAAGGGGAGAGAGGCGGAGAGAGGGAGTGAAAAGGGAGAGAGGCGGAGAGAGGAGTGAAAGGGAGAGAGGGAGTGAAAAGGGAGAGAGGCGGAGAAAGGGATGTGAAAAGGGAGAGAGGCGGAGAGAGGGAGTGAAAAGGGAGAGAGGCGGAGAGAGGGAGTGAAAGGGAGAGAGGCGGATGAGAGGGAGTGAAAGGGAGAGAGGCGGAGAGAGGGAGTGAAAATGGAGAGAGGCGGAGAGAGGGAGAGAAAAGGAGAGAGGCGGAGAGAGGGAGTGAAAAGGGAGAGAGGCGGAGAGAGGTGAGTGAAAAGGGAGAGAGCGGAGAGAGGGGAGTGAAAAGGAGAGAGGGGAGTGAAAAGGGTGAGAGGCGGAGAGAAGTAGTGAAAAGGGAGAGAGGCGGAGAGAGGGAGTGAAAAGGGAGAGAGGCGGAGAGAGGCGAGTGAAAAGGGAGAGAGGCGGAGAGAGGCGAGTGAAAAGGGAGAGAGGCGGAGAGAGGGAGTGAAAAGGGAGAGAGATATTTAAATTGTGAGAGAGAGGGAGTGAAAAGGGAGAGAGGCGAAGAGAGGGAGTGAAAGGGAGAGAGGCGGAGAGAGGAGTGAAAAGGGAGAGAGGCGGAGAGAGGGAGTGAAAAGGGAGAGAGGCGGAGAGAGGGGGTGAAAAGGGAGAGAGGCGGAGAGAGGGGAGTGAAAAGGGAGAGAGGCGGAGAGAGGGGAGTGAAAGGGAGAGAGGGGAGTGAAAAGGGAGAGAGGCGGAGAGAGGGGAGTGAAAAGGGAGAGAGGCGGAGAGAGGGACTGAAAAGGGAGAGAGGCGGAGAGAGGGAGTGAAAAGGGAGAGAGGCGGAAAGAGGGAGAGAAAAGGGAGAGAGGCGGAGAGAGGGGAGTGAAAAGTGAGAGAGGCGGAGAGAGGGGAGTGAAAAGGGAGAGAGGAGGAGAGAGGGAGTGAAAGGGAGAGAGGCGGAGAGAGGGAGTGAAAAGGGAGAGAGGCGGAGAGAGGGAGTGAAAAGGGAGAGAGGCGGAGAGAGGGAGTGAAAAGGGAGAGGGGCGGAGAGAGGGAGTGAAAAGTGAGAGAGGCGGAGAGAGGGAGTGAAAAGGGAGAGAGGGGAGTGAAATTGGAGAGAGGGGAGTGAAAAGGGAGAGAGGCGGAGAGAGGGAGTGAAAAGGGAGAGAGGCGGAGAGAGGGAGTGAAAAGGGAGAGAGGCGGAGAGAGGGAGTGAAAAGGGAGAGAGGGGAGTGAAAAGGGAGAGAGGGGAGTGAAAAGGGAGAGAGGCGGAGAGAGGTTGACAGTTTATGACAAATAGTTAAACAATTTTGCATGTAATGGCTTATGCAAGGAACTAATGCCTAGATGTTTTGAGGGGTAAGACTATTCAACAGAGAACCATCTACTATATTTTGATCAACATGACGTGAGCAATTGATAATGTGGAAAAAAGCTGACACTTGTACATTATCAATTGCAATTTGTTCAAAGGAATAAGAAATTGCTTTAATGATGTGCACAAGTGACTAGATGATTTGGAATTTGTACAAGTCGTATCAAGAATTGCACTTTTGATCTAAGAAATGCACCAAAGCGACTGAGGAAAACTGTAATCACTTTCCCAGTGGAATACAACCTAAAAGACAAGAAGCCATTCTTTACAAAACAGTATGAATACAAACAATGGCAGGGCTGATTGGTGATGGGGAGGGTATGGGCCATTAACAAAGCCATCACCTACAGAGAGATGAACCTGGAGAAGAGTCCCCTAAGCAAGCTGGTCATTGTGCTCTGTTCACAAACATAAACACACCCCACAGAGCCCCTGGACAACAGCACAATTAGACCCAACCAAATCCTGAGAAAACAAAAAGATAATTACTTGACACATTGGAAAGAATTAACAAAAAAACAGAGAAAACTAGAATGCTATTTGGCCCTAAACAGAGAGTACACAGTGGCAGAATACCTGACCACTGTGACTGACCCAAACATAAGGAAAGCTTTGACTATGTACAGACTCAGTGAGCATAATGTCAAATGTGTGATTTCATGAACTGGTACATACAAGAAAACCAGGTTTTAAAGTTCTGTTCAATAGCCATCCCATCATTACAAAACATTTGAAAGGCTAAGTCTATCATCTCCTGAGAAGTGGTAACTATTCACATGAACTTTTCAAAGAGGTTTGGTGCCCCCTGGTGGCTGAACCCGAGATCAATGAGAGATCTTGTCAGAAACAATGACACAGTCCCACTTCTCAGCTATCTTTATTTACATCAAACTAAACTAACTGCTATCATGAAATGTTGAAAAAGTGTTTTTAAATAGCTCAGGCTGATACCCTACCTGAGCGACAAGGTGAGTCTTTTCTCCCTGACCTGGTGGTTCTAATGACCTGGTGGTTCTAATGACCTGGTGGTTCTAATGACCTGGTGGTTCTAATGACCTGGTGGTTCTAATGACCTGGTGGTTCTAATGACCTGGTGGTAATAATGACCTGGTGGTAATAATGACCTGGTGGTTCTAATGACCTGGTGGTAATAATGACCTGGTGGTTCTAATGACCTGGTGGTTCTAATGACCTGGTGGTAATAATGACCTGGTGGTTCTAATGACCTGGTGGTAATAATGACCTGGTGGTTCTAATTACTGGTGGTAATAATGACCTGGTGGTTTCTAATGACCTGGTGGTTCTAATGACCTGGTGGTTCTAATGACCTGGTGGTAATAATGACCTGGTGGTTCTAATGACCTGGTGGTTCTAATGACCTGGTGGTTCTAATGACCTGGTGGTTCTAATGACCTGGTGGTTCTAATGACCTGGTGGTTCTAATGACCTGGTGGTTCTAATGACCTGGTGGTTCTAATGACCTGTGGTTCTAATGACCTGGTGGTAATAATGACCTGGTGGTTCTAATGACCTGGTGGTTCTAATGACCTGGTGGTTCTAATGACCTGGTGGTTCTAATGACCTGGTGGTAATAATGACCTGGTGGTAATAATGACCTGGTGGTTCTAATGACCTGGTGGTAATAATGACCTGGTGGTTCTAATTACCTGGTGGTAATAATGACCTGGTGGTTCTAATGACCTGGTGGTTCTAATGACCTGGTGGTTCTAATGACCTGGTGGTAATAATGACCTGGTGGTTCTAATGACCTGGTGGTAATAATGACCTGGTGGTTATAATGACCTGGTGGTTCTAATGACCTGGTGGTTCTAATGACCTGGTGGTTCTAATGACCTGGTGGTCATAATGACCTGGTGGTCATAATGACCTGGTGGTTGGCATAACACAAGCAGAACCCGAGAACAGGATGGCCTCCACCACACAGCCTGATGACACTGCACCAGCCTACCAGTCTGCTCCAGCCCAGGTCAGAATACCAGTCTCCCAGTCTGCTCCAGCACAGTGTGCTCCAGCCCAGGTCAGAATACCAGCCTTCTCAGTCTGCTCCAGCCCAGGTCAGCCAACCACCCTCTCAGTCTGCTCCAACACAGTGTGCTCCAGCCCAGGTCAGAATACCACCCTCCCAGTCTGCTCCAGCACAGTCTGCTCCAGCCCAGGTCAGAATACCAGCCTCCCAGTCTGCCTCCAACACAGTGTGCTCCAGCCCATGTCAGAATACCAGCCTCTCAGTCTGCTCCAGCCCAGGTCAGAATACCAGCCTCCCAGTCTGCTCCAGCCCAGGTCAGAATACCAGTCTCCCAGTCTGCTCCAGCCCAGGTCAGAATACCAGCCTCCCAGTCTGCTCCACCCAGATAGTCACCCACAACTGCAATCCTTATTGATTCAAATGGGAAGTTCTTAGAGAGGGAGAGGGAGTGAAAAGGTAGAGAGGCGGAGAGAGGGAGTGAAAAGGGAGAGAGGCGGAGAGAGGGGAGTGAAAAGAGAGAGAAGCGGAGAGAGGGAGTGAAAAGGGAGAGAGGCGGAGAGAGGGGAGTGAAAAGGGAGAGAGGCGGAGAGAGGGGAGTGAAAAGGGAGAGAGGCGGAGTGAAAAGGGAGAGAGAGGGAGTGAAAAGGGAGAGAGAGGGAGGTGAAAAGGGAGAGAGGCGGAGAGGGGGAGTGAAAAGGGAGAGAGGCGGAGAGAGGGAGGGAAAAGGGAGAGAGGCGGGGAGAGGGAGGGAAAAGGGGAGAGGCGGAGAGAGGGAGTGAAAAGGTAGAGAGGGAGTGAAAAGGGAGAGAGGCGGAGAGAGGGAGTGAAAAGGGAGAGAGGCGGAGAGAGGGAGTGAAAAGAGAGAGAGGCGGAGAGAGGGAGTGAAAAGAGAGAGAGGCGGAGAGAGGGAGTGAAAAGGGAGAGAGGCGGAGAGAGAGGGAGTGAAAAGGGAGAGAGGGAGTGAAAAGGGAGAGAGGCGGAGAAAGGGAGTGAAAAGGGAGAGAGGCGGAGAGAGGGAGTGAAAAGGGAGAGAGGCGGAGAGAGGGAGTGAAAAGGGAGAGAGGCGGAGAGAGGGAGTGAAAGGGAGAGAGGCGGAGAGAGGGAGTGAAAATGGAGAGAGGCGGAGAGAGGGAGAGAAAAGGGAGAGAGGCGGAGAGAGGGAGTGAAAAGGGAGAGAGGCGGAGAGAGGGTGAGTGAAAAGGGAGAGAGGCGGAGAGAGGGGAGTGAAAAGGGAGAGAGGGGAGTGAAAAGGGTGAGAGGCGGAGAGAGGGGAGTGAAAAGGGAGAGAGGCGGAGAGAAGTAGTGAAAAGGGAGAGAGGCGGAGAGAGGGAGTGAAAGGGAGAGAGGCGGAGAGAGGCGAGTGAAAAGGGAGAGAGGCGGAGAGAGGCGAGTGAAAAGGGAGAGAGGCGGAGAGAGGGAGTGAAAAGGGAGAGAGATATTTAAATTGTGAGAGAGAGGGAGTGAAAAGGGAGAGAGGCGAAGAGAGGGAGTGAAAAGGGAGAGAGGCGGAGAGAGGGAGTGAAAAGGGAGAGAGGCGGAGAGAGGGAGTGAAAAGGGAGAGAGGCGGAGAGAGGGGGTGAAAAGGGAGAGAGGCGGAGAGAGGGGAGTGAAAAGGGAGAGAGGCGGAGAGAGGGGAGTGAAAAGGGAGAGAGGGGAGTGAAAAGGGAGAGAGGCGGAGAGAGGGGATGTGAAAAGGGAGAGAGGCGGAGAGAGGGACTGAAAAGGGAGAGAGGCGGAGAGAGGGAGTGAAAAGGGAGAGAGGCGGAAAGAGGGAGAGAAAAGGGAGAGAGGCGGAGAGAGGGGAGTGAAAAGTGAGAGAGGCGGAGAGAGGGAGTGAAAAGGGAGAGAGGAGGAGAGAGGGAGTGAAAAGGGAGAGAGGCGGAGAGAGGGAGTGAAAAGGGAGAGAGGCGGAGAGAGAGGGAGTGAAAAGGGAGAGGGGCGGAGAGAGGGAGTGAAAAGGGAGAGAGGCGGAGAGAGGGAGTGAAAAGGGAGAGAGGGGAGTGAAATTGGAGAGAGGGGAGTGAAAAGGGAGAGAGGCGGAGAGAGGGAGTGAAAAGGGAGAGAGGCGGAGAGAGGGAGTGAAAAGGGAGAGAGGCGGAGAGAGGGAGTGAAAAGGGAGAGAGGGGAGTGAAAAGGGAGAGAGGGGAGTGAAAAGGGAGAGAGGCGGAGAGAGGTTGACAGTTTATGACAAATAGTTTAAACAATTTTGCATGTAATGGCTTATGCAAGGAACTAATGCCTAGATGTTTTGAGGGGTAAGACTATTCAACAGAGAACCATCTACTATATTTTGATCAACATGACGTGAGCAATTGATAATGTGGAAAAAAGCTGACACTTGTACATTATCAATTGCAATTTGTTCAAAGGAATAAGAAATTGCTTTAATGATGTGCACAAGTGACTAGATGATTTGGAATTTGTACAAGTCGTATCAAGAATTTCACTTTTGATCTAAGAAATGCCACCAAAGCGACTGAGGAAAACTGTAATCACTTTCCCAGTGGAAGACAACCTAACAGACAAGAAGCCATTCTTTACAAAACAGTATGAATACAAACAATGGCAGGGCTGATTGGTGATGGGGAGGGTATGGGGCATTAACAAAGCCATCACCTACAGAGAGATGAACCTGGAGAAGAGTCCCCTAAGCAAGCTGGTCATTGTGCTCTGTTCACAAACATAAACACACCCCACAGAGCCCCTGGACAACAGCACAATTAGACCCAACCAAATCCTGAGAAAACAAAAAGATAATTACTTGACACATTGGAAAGAATTAACAAAAAACAGAGAAAACTAGAATGCTATTTGGCCCTAAACAGAGAGTACACAGTGGCAGAATACCTGACCACTGTGACTGACCCAAACATAAGGAAAGCTTTGACTATGTACAGACTCAGTGAGCATAAATGTCAAATGTGTGATTTCATGAACTGGTACATACAAGAAAACCAGGTTTTAAAGTTCTGTTCAATAGCCATCCCATCATTACAAAACATTTGAAAGGCTAAGTCTATCATCTCCTGAGAAGTGGTAACTATTCACATGAACTTTTCAAAGAGGTTTGGTGCCCCCTGGTGGCTGAACCCGAGATCAATGAGAGATCTTGTCAGAAACAATGACACAGTCCCACTTCTCAGCTATCTTTATTTACATCAAACTAAACTAACTGCTATCATGAAATGTTGAAAAAGTGTTTTTAAATAGCTCAGGCTGATACCCTACCTGAGCGACAAGGTGAGTCTTTTCTCCCTGACCTGGTGGTTCTAATGACCTGGTGGTTCTAATGACCTGGTGGTTCTAATGACCTGGTGGTTCTAATGACCTGGTGGTTCTAATGACCTGGTGGTTCTAATGACCTGGTGGTAATAATGACCTGGTGGTAATAATGACCTGGTGGTTATAATGACCTGGTGGTTCTAATGACCTGGTGGTTCTAATGACCTGGTGGTAATAATGACCTGGTGGTAATAATGACCTGGTGGTAATAATGACCTGGTGGTTCTAATGACCTGGTGGTAATAATGACCTGGTGGTTCTAATGACCTGGTGGTAATAATGACCTGGTGGTTATAATGACCTGGTGGTTCTAATGACCTGGTGGTAATAATGACCTGGTGGTAATAATGACCTGGTGGTTTTAATGACCTGGTGGTTATAATGACCTGGTGGTAATAATGACCTGGTGGTAATAATGACCTGGTGGTAATAATGACCTGGTGGTTGGCATAACACAAGCAGAACCCGAGAACAGGATGGCCTCCACCACACAGCCTGATGACACTGCACCAGCCTACCAGTCTGCTCCAACACAGTGTGCTCCAGCCCAGGTCAGAATACCAGCCTCCCAGTCTGCTCCAGCCCAGGTCAGAATACCAGCCTCCCAGTCTGCTCCAGCCGAGGTCAGAATACCAGCCTCCCAGTCTGCTCCAGCACAGGTCAGAATACCAGCCTCTCAGTCTGCTCCAGCCCAGGTCAGAATACCAGCCTCTCAGTCTGCTCCAGCACAGGTCAACTTACCAGCCTCTCAGTCTGCTCCAGCACAGTGTGCTCCAGCCCATGTCAGAATACCAGCCTCCCAGTCTGCTCCAGCCCAGGTCAGAATACCAGCCTCCCAGTCTGCTACAGCCCAGATAGTCACCCACAACTGCAATCCTTATTGATTCAAATGGGAATGGGAAGACCGCATTCCAGAGCATGAGTAATGTTTCTGTTCTATATGGTACCAGGGAGAGATGACCCCAGGGCCAGACCCTGGTCTCTACACAAAGTGTACTGTTTTTACAGCAGATACTGTCTGCTGTAAAAGATACATCAGATACATCCTACGTCCCCTTGAAAACAACTTCCATTTCACATTATAATCAACTACAATGCTTCACAAATATAAACAAAGATCTATATATATATATAATATAAACTTAAGAGAATGCTCACCACTAACAGAAAACAACTTCCATTTCACATTATAATCAACTACAATGTTTCACCTTCACATATAAAAACATGAAAAATAAAGTGTATTTTTCTCTTCCTAAAACTCACTAGCTTCTAGGAACTCTCGTCCCCTTGGAACGAGCCCAAACATAACTTATCTCTAATACGGAAACTCAAAATAATTTGTGATCCATGGAACGCACTGGCTAAACACAAAACACAAATCTTTTTGACTGGCCAAACTTGAGACAATCAGAAACCAAGTTGTCCTCACCATGGACACAAGCACCAAAAACCCTGTTGTTTTGACAAGTAGCAATAAATCACTGATATCGATTAGGGGGGAAATCAGGTTGTACGTGCTGTTGAAACTAACACAACAAAAAAACACATGAAAATGGGAGATATATTTTATACATAACTATCATTATGAATTGTAAATAGGAATATCAAAACCAAATGTTTGTTAATATGTATTGTATAGAACATAAAGTAATATGTATAAATCACTGATATCGATTAGGGGGGAAATCAGGATGTACGTGATGTTGAAACAACTAAAAAACACATGGAAATGGGAGATATATTTCACCTCACTGGTTAGAGGACAACCTGCAGAAGACAGTCAGCTACATTTTGGAGTGATGCATTTAAATTTAGGGGTCGCTAAACAAAGGAACGCAACACTTATTTGTCATCACCCATCGATATCACGTTGAAATCAATTGTTGCCGAGAGGAGGGAGATGAGTCCCCTGGTATTTCACCAGACTGCATACAAACCTAACTGCATTGCCCAGTCCCTGGTATATCACCAGACTGCATACAAACCTAACTGCATGCATAGTCCCTCGTATTTCACCAGACTGCATACAAACCTAACTGCATCCCCAGGCCCTGGTATATCAACAGACTCGCATAAAACCTAACTGCATCACTAGTCCCTGGTATATCACCAGACTGCATACAAACCTAACTACATGCATAGTCCCTGGTATATCACCAGAATGCATACAAACCTAACTGCATGCATAGTCCCTGGTATATCACCAGACTGCATACAAACATAACTGCATCCATAGTCCCTGGTATATCACCAGACTGCATACAAACCTAACTGCATCCATAGTCCCTGGTATATCACCAGACTGTACAAACCTAACTGCATCCCCAGTATATCACCAGACTGCATACAAACCTAACTGCATCCCCAGTCCCTGGTATATCACCAGACTGCATACAAACCTAACTGCATCCCCAGTCCCTGGTATATCACCAGACTGTATACAAACCTAACTGCATCCCCAGGCCCTGGTATATCACCAGACTGCATACAAACCTAACTGCATCCATAGTCCCTTGTATATCACCAGACTGCATACAAACCTAACTGCATGCATAGTCCCTGGTATATCACCAGACTGCTGTGACGACCCTCCCACTCTGTCTGCAGAATTCTTTCTCTTTGCTCTTTGTTTCCTTAATAGGATGTCTAGTGGGCGGAGCCGGGAGGGTCTTCAGTGAAATGGGACACGACCTGGGCTCGGGTGTGTCCCAGGATAAATGCACCTCTTCCCCAGTCATTGAGGAGACTCTCTCCATGCAGACACAGACAGATTTTGGATGTTTGCGTTGGCACTTTTCAACACCCCTCATTATCACATGTAAACACGCGACCAATCACTTACACTACTAACTAAACACACACCAGTATTAAATGTATTTACTTTACTTCAGTTAATAAATATATTTTGTTATTCTTTATCTCCACGTTGTCTCACATTTTGTCACGGTCTTCGAACCGGTTCGTGACACTATGGTCAGCAAGCTGTAGCCCAACTAATGGAGACCAGTTAGAACCCAACTAACCAAAACCCAACTAAAACAGGGACTGCAGATCAAAAGAGACATACAGAATGATGGCAGGGGAAATCCCCAACATCCAAAATAGATAGATTCCATGATGGTGAAACAAAGCTTCCTGAAGCATTGACGCTTTCCAGCCAATAGTCTCAAAAATAGGTTCATTACTCAAGGCTTTGAGCAACACAGAATTTAGAACAGATAAATTATTATAGATGACATCCCACACCGTAGCAGCCTAGCCTTTATGTCATATTATAGATGACATCCCACACCGTAGCAGCATAGCCTTTATGTCATTATTATAGATGACATCCCACACCGTAGCAGCATAGCCTTTATGTCATTATTATAGATGACATCCCACACCGTAGCAGCATAGCCTTTATGTCATTATTTATAGATGACATCCCACACCGTAGCACGTAGCAGGCATAGCCTTTATGTCATTATTATAGATGACGTCCCACCACCCGTAGCAGCATAGCCTTTATGTCATTACTTATAGATGACACTTCCCCACACCGTAGCAGCATAGCCTTTATGTCATTATTATAGATGACATCCCACACCGTAGCAGCATAGCCCTTTATGTCATTATTATAGATGACATCCCCACACCGTAGCAGCATAGCCTTTAGTAATTATTATAGATGACGTCCCACACCGTAGCAGCATAGCCTTTATGTCATTAATGTCATGAAGTCACACGCCGTAGCAGCGTAGGCCATATGTCATATATTAAACCACGGCTGTGTTTGAGAGCATCAAATCCCATGCTGCATTGTGGGTAAATGGTGACTGGCTGACTGATTTTATAAATAATAATGAGTAGTATTTATGATGTAAGGTGATTTGTAGATCAGTCAGTCGCCTCTGCAGTGTCGAACCAGCCCAATACCCAAACCAATCAGGTGGTTGTTCGATGAAACGAAGCTTCAGACGTCATTGATCACGTGCTGCTGATAAAGTGATACAGGCATCAACACAAAAAAAGTTTACTGCTTTCAATGCAATGATTCAATTCAATTCAATGATACCTCCGGTATCAAACATAACATCCATATCGAAAAGTTGACAAAACAAAAAGGAGCAAGCAGGTTGATTTCCTCTGTCATTTTGAGCCCCACGGCAAGAAGGCACCAGAGCCTACCGTGCTAACGGGTTCCCACTAGATAACACAACCACACAGTTCATGAAAAGCATGAGGTGAAGCTTGAGCTAGATATCAACCTATCGAGCTAGTGTGACCTTCCTGGTCTCTCAAGTCAGTGACGTCAACACAGGAAGGAGCAATGGATGGATAGTTCATTTATTTCCAAAGCTGCAATGATGGGACACACACAGTATGGATGAATGATCAGTAGTGACGGGATATAAATAGCACTCCCACAGCAATTCTCCATTAATCTGCCCTATAATATTCGAACAAAAAGAATATTGAAATGTCTATCAAAGTCATTGTGATCGTATAGTGGATTTAACAATTCCTACTAATTCCTAATTTACTATAATAAAATGAATACATTGTTTCCATGTGTCTCATATTCACTACATCAGAATAAACTGTCATCCATTTTACTATCAAAATATATCAAATTAACCTGAAGATTTACTCAATGTCCCCCTCTGGTGGCGAAGAAGTATAATACACCTAAACTAACAAAACCGGGCTGATAAACTGGCTGGTGTTCATGAGTTTATAAAACATGTACTTTATACATTTGTCATAAATGACCTGCATTGATGAGACACACAGTGTGGATGAATAATCAGTAGTCGACAGGGTAAAAATAGCACTCCTAAAGAAGATGCATTTTCCAGTTAGATACCAACTTGAAAGAGGGAACTTTAGCATAAAACCCACATGGAAAACTGGGATTTGGCAAATAACATATAAAGAGAGGCTTACTTGACACCAAACCAACAACAGTAGTTCCTAAAACATAAATTGCTAATGTATGATTTAAAACGTGGATTTTATGATGTAATGTCAACTTTATACATTTTAACTTGTTGTCTGAAGATAAAATATTAATTTTACTCAACTGCGTTGCCCACTCCAGTCAGCAGATGGCGGTCTGCGACTTTAAGGTTATGCTGTTGGTGTGACGTATAATCTAGTGGACCGAACGCGTCTTTCAGCAGCAGCAACAATAGTTAGTCAGACACCTCGGTAGCTTGCTAGACAAAATAGCCGAACCAATATAGCTCTTTAGACGCTTTAGTGTATATTAGCCACAGTGTTTTAAACCCACTTCTGTCGCCTAGTTAGTAATCCGATTTAATTTCATATTTACGGTGTTGTTATTAGTCAGCTTGCGGGCTTGGTAAGTTAGCATTAGCCTTGCTAGGCTAACATCCCCGACCATGCGGTCACTAAGCTACTCCTCTGCTAAAGGAGATGAGGATATCACAGTAAAACAAGAAGTAGAGGGTGAGGCCGTTACTGTGAAAGAAGAGGAAGACGCGTTCAGAGTGAAAGAGGAGGAGGATGTTACAGTAAAAGGAGAGGAGGATGCAGTTTATGGAGTGAAAGAGGAGGAAGAGATGACTGTTACATCGAAAAAGGAGGAGGAAGAAGAGAAGGAAACTGGATATCTGGTCCCGGTTTCCCAAACGCATCTTAAGGTGTCTGATGGTTCTAACGGTGAACTTAGCCTTAAGATGGTTTTGAGAAACCGTTCCCTGATTAACACTCGTAAGTACTGTCTTAAAAACAGAGGCACAAACTCTGCAGTTGTTGAACTGATGTTTGGTGTTAAATGGGAAATCTGCAATTGCTACATCCATATTTGGACTTTTAAATTATTTATTTATAGCCATTGATTATTGAAGAATATAACACATGCCTCATGAGCTTAGTTAAACTGTTGTACCCCATCAGAACCCCAAATAAGCTTTTTTTACTCCAATGTTTAGAAACAATTTAAATCAACACTGTATAGCCTCAACATGGTTAAAACTATAATGTTGATATCATGGATGGTCAGTCCTTGCATCCATTGGTCTGTCTATGAATTTGAGAGTAGTTACATTTCTCCAACCCCATCATCATCTTATTAGCATAACAGTAGTAGAATTAGAGCTTTGTTATTGTTTCAACTGCAGATTGGTTGTTTGTTGTGTGGCTTTTTTAAAGGGACAACCTAGGATTTAAACAGAAACAAAATGGCTGCCCAGAGACTTGGTTTGGGGGATGGGGGTTGGAGAAATGTAACCACTCTCAAATTCATAGAGAAAGCTATTGTATCAACCTTAACCCAAAACCTAGGGACCTCGTCAAGAAGTTCAGACATCTTGGTGTAACAGTTATAAGGTGTTAACTTGAGTCACTGGACCCAGGTTTGAGTTCAGCTCAGGGCTACCCCCTGTATTCACTACACTATGAGTACAAGGACTGGCCATCCATGATGTCATAATGATAGTTTAACCAGGTTTCTAGGATATATAGTATATTCTAGAATTCATCCATGATGTCATAATAATAGTTTAACCAGGTTTCTAGGATATATAGTATATTCTAGAATTCATCCATGATGTCATAATGATAGTTTAACCAGGTGTCTAGGCTATATAGTACATTCCAGAATTCATCCATGATGTCATAGTGATAGTTTAACCAGGTTTCTAGGATATATAGTATATTCTAGAATTCATCCATGATGTCATAATAATAGTTTAACCAGGTTTCTAGGATATATAGTATATTCCAGAATTCATCCATGATGTCATAATGATAGTTTAACCAGGTTTCTAGGATATATAGTATATTCTAGAATTCATCCAGAATTGCCAGTGAAGATTTCCTGTGGGGGTCAAATTGTTAGAGCTGTTGATAAGTCATTGTATAATATTCAGCCAATTTATTTTCATGCCATTACATCAATATCGCCCAACCAGAAGAGAAGAACCTCTTCCTGAACCAACTCCTGCTGTCCTTCATACATTCTGACGTTGCTGGTAATCGGCTACACAAGCAGTCAGAAACCTACATTTGGAGTGCAGATTTATCTGACCATTTCTACTGATCTGGTGACAGTTATGATTTTCATTTGCACATTTTACTGAAACAGTTTAATTTCATTGATAATAGTTTCTCAAAATCATTGTCTGTGATTAATCTACATTCCATCTAAATCTAAATGAAAATTATACAAATCTAAAAGTAACTTTTATTGCCAACTATGTAAAAAATAGCCTACATAAAGCCAACAAATAAAAGTCTGATAGCAAAGGGTCTGAATAATTAAGTAAATAAGGTATTTCTGTTTTTTACCTGTTTTCACTTTGTCATTATGGGCTATTGATGACACCCCTCTGAAACAAGATAGCCTAACCATCAGAAAAACCTCTTCTTTAGCCTACTCCTCCCGCTGCTGCTGGCCTTCGTAAATTCTGATGTTATGCTCCTATAGTTTCTGGTAATAAACTACACCAGCAGTCGTTATGCTCCTATAGTTTCTGGTAATAGGCTACACCAGCAGTCGTTATGCTCCTATAGTTTCTGGTAATAGGCTACACCAGCAGTCGTTATGCTCCTATAGTTTCTGGTAATAGGCTACACCAGCAGTCGTTATGCTCCTATAGTTTCTGGTCATAGGCTACACCAGCAGTCAGTAACCTTTTCCATTTGGTGCCCACTTTATCTGACCATTTCTACTGATCTGGTGCCAGTTAGGATTTTCATATTCACATTTTACTGGAACAGTTTCATTTAATTTATAATAGTAATAATTATTATAATAGTCTTTATCTCAACATCATTATCTGTGATTAATCTACATTCTATCTAAATGAAAATTATACAAATCTAAAAGTAACTTTTATTGCCATTGCCAACTATGTAAAAAAATTGCCTACATGAAACCAACAAACAAAAACATTTGCAGGCTGCAGGTAGAATATATCCCGATTTAAAAATAAATATCCTATAAATCCCATTGGCTGCACATGGCCTGTCAACAACGAACTTGAAACATTCTATCAACTATCAACTGGGTCCTCTGAAACTTGAAACATTGTATAAAATAATCTGGGCCCTCAGTTTCCTGCTCCAGTGAGTTCTGGACAGACACATCTGTCGTCTATTTGTGCAAAGGACAAGAAGTAATCAGGTATTTTATAACATTTCCACTGGATCAGAGCATTACATTTTTCCCTTTAATGCTGAGTGGTTATCGAAAGGGCGAGAGCTGGAAATAATTTACAAATACTTTGAGCAACTATTGTCATTTGTAGTGGATTCTAATAAGACTTTGTTTACCTGCTGTTTGAGGTGAAGAAAAAATTAGTTGGAGAAGCTGAATCATTTTTTTTAGAAGCTCCACAGCTCATTAGTGGTGGTGCGTTAAGACAATCTGAAATACTATCAGACATCCCCAAATGGGCACATTTATAGGCCTTCATTTGCACTCAGGCCAGGTAAATGTTGATAAAACGTTTACTGGAGACAGGAGACCAAGTGGAGACATAGGACGAGGTGGATATTTGTATAATAAGGCCGTTTTATTCAAGTGTAAAGATATCAGGCAAAAACGTGCACGGCCCCTTTCTGTCTAATTCTTATGGAATCGTCGGAGAAGAGAACGCTCTACACAGTACATACAGATTATATAGACAACTAGCAAAGTAGGTTGATCTTGAAGTCTGGCCTTCCGATTGGTCGATCTGGGTCGTGGGTAATCCTGTTCGGCCTGATGTCGACGTTTCCATTGGCCCTTCCCACAGTTCATTGTCTTATAGTCTCATCCTTGAGCAGAATGCATATGCATCTGTTTTAACAGAGTCCTATTCATGGGGGAGGGTTGAGTATGTGGGTCTGTGGTTACTTAACAAGGTACAAAAGGGGGGTATAGCGGGGGATGGGTGGATGTTGTGCCAAGTTATAGCTTATGTTGAGAAGTGGTTAAAACAAGTTACCAGTATCTTATACAATTTCTTACAAATCCCCCTCTTCACGTCTCACAAGAGACGTGACATAAAAGTAAAAATAAAAAAAAAAGCTATGGGATGAAATTTGTCAGAGGACAAATTTTGTAATTCCCCCTCTACACATCACACAAGAGACGTGACATAAAAGTAAAAAAGACAAAGCTATGGGATAAAATTTGTCCGAGGACAAATTTTGTAATTCCCCCTCTTCACGTCTCACAAGAGACGTGACATAAAAGTTTCTTAGTCCTCAAATAGATAGACAGGTCCAGCTTCCCCATCATCAAGCAATGGGAACATTTGGGCCCTTTCCTGATTAGGGTCTATGGCAGCAGTGATAACACGGCTAGCAAGCGTCCGCGCACATGGAATGCAACAGCATCCACAAAGTACAAGAATGCCTGCAAAAACGGAAATAGATACTAGGATAGAGGAAACCAACGTCTTATATTTACCAAAAGCATCCATCCATGAGTCCCACATAGAAGTGTCCACTCCAGAATGCTGTTTCATCTTACCATTAAGGGTACGAAGTCCCTCCAATGCTACAGTCAGACTCCCATCCGTAGCCGTGTTGTTGGAATGAAAGTACAACACTGTTCACCAAACATAGTACAGACCCCCCCCCGTTCTGCCAATACATATCCACCGCGATTCTATTTTGAATGCCATCAGGGATG
>NW_024057875.1:0-180000 GCF_016432855.1 Salvelinus namaycush
GGTAAGAATAGGACACTTCTCCATACACTGTCTGTCTTTGGTAACTGAATAGGCCACTTCTCCATACACTGTCTGTCTTTGGTAACTGAATAGGCCACTTCTCCATACACTGTCTGTCTTCTGGTAACTGAATAGGACCACTTCTCCATACACTGTCTGTCTTCTGGTAACTGAATAGGCCACTTCTCATACACTGTCTGTCTTCTGGTAACTGAATAGGACACTTCTCCATACACTGTCTGTCTTCTGGTAACTGAATAGGCCACTCCATACACTGTCTGTCTTCTGGTAACTGAATAGGCCACTTCTTCATACACTGTCTGTCTTCTGGTAACTGAATAGGACACTTCTCCATACACTGTCTGTCTTCTGGTAACTGAATAGGGCCACTTCTCATACACTGTCTGTCTTCTGGTAACTGAATAGGACACTTCTCCATACACTGTCTGTCTTCTGGTAACTGAATAGGACACTTCTCCATACACTGTCTGTCTTCTGGTAACTGAATAGGCCACTCTTCATACACTGTCTGTCTTCTGGTACTGAATAGGACACTTCTCCATACACTGTCTGTCTTCTGGTAACTGAAATAGGCCACTTCTTCCATACACTGTCTGTCTTCTGGTAACTGTGAATAGGACACTTCTCATACACTGTCTGTCCTTGCTGGTAACATGAATAGGCCACTTCTTCATACACTGTCTGTCTTCTGGTAACTGAATAGGCCACTTCTCCATACACTGTCTGTCTTCTGGTAACTGAATAGGCCACTATCTCCATACACTGTCTGTCTTCTGGTAACTGAATAGACACTTCTTCATACACTGTCTGTCTTCTGGTAACTGAATAGGCCACTTCTGCATACACTGTCTGTCTTATGGTAACTGAATAGGACACTTCTCCATACACTGTCTGTCTTCTGGTAACTGAATAGGACCACTTCTCCATACACTGTCTGTCTTCTGGTAACTGAATAGGACACCTCTCATCATACACTGTCTGTCTTCTGGTAACTGAATAGGCCACTTCTTCATACACTGTCTGTCTTCTGGTAACTGAATAGGCACTTTCATACACTGTCTGTCTTCTGGTAACTGAATAGGACACTTCTTCATACACTGTCTGTCTTCTGGTAACTGAATAGGACACTTCTCATACACTGTCTGTCTTCTGGTAACTGAATAGGCCACTTCTTCATACACTGTCTGTCTTCTGGTAACTGAATAGGACACTTCTCCATACACTGTCTGTCTTCTGGTAACTGAATAGGCCATTCTTCATACACTGTCTGTCTTCTGGTAACTGAATAGGACACTTCTCATACACTGTCTGTCTTCTGGTAACTGAATAGGCCACTTCTCATACACTGTCTGTCTTCTGGTAACTGAATAGGACACTTCTCATACACTGTCTGTCTTCTGGTAACTGAATAGGACACTTCTCATACACTGTCTGTCTTCTGGTAACTGAATAGGACACTTCTCCATACACTGTCTGTCTTCTGGTAACTGAATAGGCCATTCTTCCATACACTGTCTGTCTTCTGGTAACTGAATAGGCCACTACTTCATACACTGTCTGTCTTCTGGTAACTGAATAGGACACTTCTCCATACACTGTCTGTCTTCTGGTAACTGAATAGGCCACTTCTTCATACACTGTCTGTCTTCTGGTAACTGAATAGGACACTTCTCCATACACTGTCTGTTCTGGTAACTGAATAGGCCACTTCTTCATACACTGTCTGTCTTCTGGTAACTGAATAGGACACTTCTCCATACACTGTCTGTCTTCTGGTAACTGAATAGGCCACTTCTTCATACACTGTCTGTCTTCTGGTAACTGAATAGGACACTTCTTCATACACTGTCTGTCTTCTGGTAACTGAATAGGCCACTTCTCCATACACTGTCTGTCTTCTGGTAACTGAATAGGACACTTCTCATACAGTCTGTCTTCTGGTAACTGAATAGGACACTTACATACACTGTCTGTCTTCTGGTAACTGAATAGGCCACTTCTTCATACACTGTCTGTCTTCTGGTAACTGAATAGGACACTTCTCCATACACTGTCTGTCTTCTGGTAACTGAATAGGCACTTCTTCATACACTGTCTGTCTTCTGGTAACTGAATAGGACACTTCTCATACACTGTCTGTCTTCTGGTAACTGAATAGGACACTTCTCATACACTGTCTGTCTTCTGGTAACTGAATAGGACACTTCTCCATACACTGTCTGTCTTCTGGTAACTGAATAGGCCACTTTTCATACACTGTCTGTCTTCTGGTAACTGAATAGGACACTTCTCATACACTGTCTGTCTTCTGGTAACTGAATAGGCCACTTCTCATACACTGTCTGTCTTCTGGTAACTGAATAGGACACTTCTCCATACACTGTCTGTCTTCTGGTAACTGAATAGGCCACTTCTTCATACACTGTCTGTCTTCTGGTAACTGAATAGGACACTTCTCCATACACTGTCTGTCTTCTGGTAACTGAATAGGACACTTCTCCATACACTGTCTGTCTTCTGGTAAACTGAATAGGACACTTCTTCATACACTGTCTGTCTTCTGGTAACTGAATAGGCCACTTCTTCATACACTGTCTGTCTTCTGGTAACTGATAGGGACACTTCTTCATACACTGTCTGTCTTTGGTAACTGAATAGGCCACTTCTTCATACACTGTCTGTCTTCTGGTAACTGAATAGGACACTTCTCCATACACTGTCTGTCTTCTGGTAACTGAATAGGCCACTTCTTCATACACTGTCTGTCTTCTGGTAACTGAATAGGCCACTTCTTCATACACTGTCTGTCTTCTGGTAACTGAATAGGCCACTTCTCATACACTGTCTGTCTTCTGGTAACTGAATAGGCCACTTCTCATACACTGTCTGTCTTCTGGTAACTGAATAGGACACTTCTCCATACACTGTCTGTCTTTGGTAACTGAATAGGCCACTTCTCCATACACTGTCTGTCTTCTGGTAACTGAATAGGACACTTCTCCATACACTGTCTGTCTTCTGGTAACTGAATAGGACACTTCTCCATACACTGTCCTGTCTTCTGTAACTGAATAGGCCACTTCTTCATACACTGTCTGTCTTCTGGGAACTGAATGAGGACACTTCTCCATACACTGTCTGTCTTCTGGTAACTGAATAGGACACTTCTTCTCATACACTGTCTGTCTTCTGGTAACTGAATAGGCCACTCTTCATACACTGTCTGTCTTCTGGTAACTGAATAGGACGACTTCTCCATACACTGTCCTGTCTTTCTGGTAACTGAATAGGACACTTCTTCATACACTGTCTGTCTTCTGGTAACTGAATAGGACACTCTCCATACACTGTCTGTCTTCTGGTAACGAATAGGACACTTCTTCATACACTGTTGTCTTCTGGTAACTGAATAGGACACTTCCATACCTGTCTGTCTTCTGGTAACTGAATAGGACACTTCTCCAAACACTGTCTGTCTTCTGGTAACTGAATAGAGCACTTCTCCATACACTGTCTGTCTTCTGTAACTGAATAGGCCACTTCTCCATACACTGTCTGTCTTCTTGGTAACTGAATAGGACACTTCTTCATACACTGTCTGTCTTCTGGTAACTGAATAGGACACTTCTCCATACACTGTCTGTCTTCTGGTAACTGAATAGGCCACTTCTTCACACGCTGTCTGTCTTCTGGTAACTGAATAGGCCACTTCTTCAGTACACTGTCGTCTTCTGTAACTGAATAGGACACTTCTCCATACACTGTCTGTCTTCTGGTAACTGAATAGGCCACTTCTTCATACACTGTCTGCCTTCTGGTAACTGAATAGGGAGCACTTCTTCCATACACTGTCTGTCTTCTGGTAACTGAATAGGACACTTCTCCATACACTGTCTGTCTTCTGGTAACTGAATAGGCCACTTCTTCATACACTGTCTGTCTTCTGGTAACTGAATAGGACACTTCTTCATACACTGTCTGTCTTCTGGTAACTGAATAGGACAACTTCTTCATACACTGTCTGTCTTCTGGTAACTGAATAGGACACTTCTCCATACACTGTCTGTCTTCTGGTAACTGAATAGGACACTTCTCCATACACTGTCTGTCTTCTGGTAACTGAATAGGACACTTCTCCATACACTGTCTGTCTTCTGGTAACTGAATATGGCACTTCTTCATACACTGTCTGTCTTCTGGTAACTGAATAGGCCACTTCTTCATACACTGTCTGTCTTCTGGTAACTGAATAGGACACTTCTCCATACACTGTCTGTCTTCTGGTAACTGAATAGGCCACTTCTTCATACACTGTCTGTCTTCTGGTAACTGAATAGGACACTTCTTCATACACTGTCTGTCTTCTGGTAACTGAATAGGCCACTTCTTCATACACTGTCTGTCTTCTGGTAACTGAATAGGCCACTTCTCATACACTGTCTGTCTTCTGGTAACTGAATAGGACACTTCTCCATACACTGTCTGTCTTCTGGTAACTGAATAGGACACTTCTCCATACACTGTCTGTCTTCTGGTAACTGAATAGGCCACTTCTTCATACACTGTCTGTCTTCTGGTAACTGAATAGGGCACTTCTTCATACACTGTCTGTCTTCTGGTAACTGGAATAGGCCACTTCTTCAATACACTGTCTGTCTTCTGGTAACTGAATAGGACACTTCTCCATACACTGTCTGTCTTCTGGTAACTGAATAGGCCACTTCTTCATACACTGTCTGTCTTTTTTTCCTGGTAACTGAATAGGACACTTCTCCATAACACTGTCTGTCTTCTGGTAACTGAATAGGCCACTTCTTCATACACTGTCCTGTCTTCTGGTAACTGAACAGGACACTTCTCATACACTGTCTGTCTTCTGGTAACTGAATAGGCCACTTCTTCATACACTGTCTGTCTTCTGGTAACTGAATAGGACCTTCTCCATACACTGTCTGTCTTCTGGTAACTGAATAGGACACTCCTCATACACTGTCTGTCTTCTGGTAACTGAATAGGACACTTCTCCATACACTGTCTGTCTTCTGGTAACTGAATAGGCCACTTCTTCACTACACTGTCTGTCTTCTGGTAACTGAATAGGACACTTCTCCATACACTGTCTGTCATTTTGGTACTGAATAGGCCACTTTCTCCATACACTGTCTGTTCTTCTGGTAACTGGAATAGGACACTTCTCCATACACTGTCTGTCTTCTGGTAACTGAATAGTCCACCTTCCTCCTATCACACTGTCTGTCTTCTGAGTAACTGAATAGGCCACTTCTTCATACACTGTCTGTCTTCTGGTACTGAATAGGACACTTCTTCATACACGTCGTCTTCTGGTAACTGAATAGCCACTTCTTCATACACTGTCTGTCTTCTGGTAACTGAATAGGACACTTCTCCATACACTGTCTGTCTTTTGGTAACTGAATAGGCCACTTCTCCATACACTGTCTGTCTTCTGGTAACTGAATAGGACCACTTCTCCATACACTGTCTGTCTTCTGGTAACTGAATAGGCCACTTCTCCATACACTGTCTGTCTTCTGGTAACTGAATAGGCCACTCTTCTTCATACACTGTCTGTCTTCTGGTAACTGAATAGGACACTTCTCCATACACTGTCTGTCTTCTGGTAACTGAATAGGACACTTCTCCATACACTGTCTGTCTTCTGGTAACTGAATAGGCCACTTCTTCATACACTGTCTGTCTTCTGGTAACTGAATAGGACACTTCTCCATACACTGTCTGTCTTCTGGTAACTGAATAGGACACTTCTTCATACACTGTCTGTCTTCTGGTAACTGAATAGGACACTTCTCCATACACTGTCTGTCTTCTGGTAACTGAATAGGACACTTCTTCATACACTGTCTGTCTTCTGGTAACTGAATAGGACACTTATCCATACACTGTCTGTCTTCTGGTAACTGAATAGGACACTTCTCCAAACACTGTCTGTCTTCTGGTAACTGAATAAGACACTTCTCCATACACTGTCTGTCTTCTGGTAACTGAATAGGCCACTTCTCCATACACTGTCTGTCTTCTGGTAACTGAATAGGACACTTCTTCATACACTGTCTGTCTTCTGGTAACTGAATAGGACACTTCTCCATACACTGTCTGTCTTCTGGTAACTGAATAGGCCACTTCTTCACACGCTGTCTGTCTTCTGGTAACTGAATAGGACACTTCTTCATACACTGTCTGTCTTCTGGTAACTGAATAGGGCACTTCTTCATACACTGTCTGTCTTCTGGTAACTGAATAGGCCACTTCTCCATACACTGTCTGTCTTCTGGTAACTGAATAGGACACTTCTCCATACACTGTCTGTCTTCTGGTAACTGAATAGGACACTTCTCCATACACTGTCTGTATTCTGGTAACTGAATAGGCCACTTCTTCATACACTGTCTGTCTTCTGGTAACTGAATAGGGCACTTCTTCATACACTGTCTGTCTTCTGGTAACTGAATAGGCCACTTCTTCATACACTGTCTGTCTTCTGGTAACTGAATAGGACACTTCTCCATACACTGTCTGTCTTCTGGTAACTGAATAGGCCACTTCTTCATACACTGTCTGTCTTCTGGTAACTGAATAGGACACTTCTCCATACACTGTCTGTCTTCTGGTAACTGAATAGGCCACTTCTTCATACACTGTCTGTCTTCTGGTAACTGAATAGGACACTTCTTCATACACTGTCTGTCTTCTGGTAACTGAATAGGCCACTTCTTCATTCACTGTCTGTCTTCTGGTAACTGAATAGGACACTTCTCCATACACTGTCTGTCTTTTGGTAACTGAATAGGCCACTTCTCCATACACTGTCTGTCTTCTGGTAACTGAATAGGACACTTCTCCATACACTGTCTGTCTTCTGGTAACTGAATAGGACACTTCTCCATACACTGTCTGTCTTCTGGTAACTGAATAGGCCACTTCTTCATACACTGTCTGTCTTCTGGTAACTGAATAGGACACTTCTCCATACACTGTCTGTCTTCTGGTAACTGAATAGGACACTCTTCATACACTGTCTGTCTTCTGGTAACTGAATAGGACACTTCTCCATACACTGTCTGTCTTCTGGTAACTGAATAGGACACTTCTCCATACACTGTCTGTCTTCTGGTAACTGAATAGGACACTTCTCCATACACTGTCTGTCTTCTGGTAACTGAATAGGACACTTCTCCATACACTGTCTGTCTTCTGGTAACTGAATAGGCCACTTATTCATACACTGTCTGTCTTCTGGTAACTGAATAGGCCACTTCTTCATACACTGTCTGTCTTCTGGTAACTGAATAGGACACTTCTCCATACACTGTCTGTCTTCTGGTAACTGAATAGGACACTTCTCCATACACTGTCTGTCTTCTGGTAACTGAATAGGACACTTCTCCATACACTGTCTGTCTTCTGGTAACTGAATAGGACACTTCTTCATACACTGTCTGTAATCTGGTAACTGAATAGGCCACTTCTTCATACACTGTCTGTCTTCTGGTAACTGAATAGGACACTTCTCCATACACTGTCTGTCTTCTGGTAACTGAATAGGCCACTTCTTCATACACTGTCTGTCTTCTGGTAACTGAATAGGCCACTACTTCATACACTGTCTGTCTTCTGGTAACTGAATAGGCCACTTCTTCATACACTGTCTGTCTTCTGGTAACTGAATAGGCCACTTCTCCATACACTGTCTGTCTTCTGGTAACTGAATAGGACACTTCTCCATACACTGTCTGTCTTCTGGTAACTGAATAGGACACTTCTTCATACACTGTCTGTCTTCTGGTAACTGAATAGGACACTTCTCCATACACTGTCTGTCTTCTGGTAACTGAATAGGCCACTTATTCATACACTGTCTGTCTTCTGGTAACTGAATAGGACACTTCTTCATACACTGTCTGTCTTCTGGTAACTGAATAGGCCACTTCTCCATACACTGTCTGTCTTCTGGTAACTGAATAGGACACTTCTCCATACACTGTCTGTCTTCTGGTAACTGAATAGGACACTTCTCCATACACTGTCTGTCTTCTGGTAACTGAATAGGCCACTTCTTCATACACTGTCTGTCTTCTGGTAACTGAATATGGCACTTCTTCATACACTGTCTTTCTTCTGGTAACTGGATAGGACACTTCTCCATACACTGTCTGTCTTCTGGTAACTGAATAGGACCCTTCTACATACACTGTCTGTCTTCTGGTAACTGAATAGGACACTTCTCCATACACTGTCTGTCTTCTGGTAACTGAATAGGCCACTTCTTCATACACTGTCTGTCTTCTGGTAACTGAATAGGCCACTTCTTCATACACTGTCTGTCTTCTGGTAACTGAATAGGCCACTTCTTCATACACTGTCTGTCTTCTGGTAACTGAATAGGACACTTCTCCATACACTGTCTGTCTTCTGGTAACTGAATAGGACACTTCTCCATACACTGTCTATCTTCTGGTAACTGAATAGGACACTTCTCCATACACTGTCTGTCTTCTGGTAACTGAATAGGCCACTTCTTCATACACTGTCTGTCTTGTGGTAACTGAATAGGCCACTTCTTCATACACTGTCTGTCTTCTGGTAACTGAATAGGCCACTTCTTCATACACTGTCTGTCTTCTGGTAACTGAATAGGACACTTCTCCATACACTCTCTGTCTTCTGGTAACTGAATAGGACACTTCTCCATTGCTAATTAGTGTGTAGTGATGTAAGATTATTCATTCAGCTCTCTCATTGATTTACATTGGGTTCCCAGGTGCATGTGGTTAAAAACAGCCTAAAATGTCCAGTGGCGCCCCCTCTGCCCATCTGTGCCCCATTTAGCACCCTATTCCCTATATAGGGTGCTACTTTTGACCAGGACCCATATGGCATCCTATTCCTTGCATTTTATTTAATTTATTTAACCTTTATTTTATCAGGGAATCATACTGAGAAGAAAACACACATCAAAATATAAATACAAAATTCAAGCAGAATAAAAACACAAATACAAACACATTAAGGTTCTCAAACAGTAAGAAGGTCCTCAATCAGCTTTCTGAATTACCCTTGAGGCACCAACACATCCAATTTAAGAATATTGTGAAGATTGTTCCACAAATAAGGTGCAAGAAAAGCTGCTTTACTTAACTCAGTACAGATGAAAGGGATTTCAGTTAGCCATCCCTGAGACCTGGTTGTGGTGACTCAAGTTTAAAGTTCAGTAGTGATGTGACTTACAGTGGGACTTTTTGTAAAAGGGCTTTATACATGAAAACATAGCAATGTATCAACCTACGTGACATCAAAGAGGGCCAACCAACTTTCTGGTAGAGAATGCGGTGATGACTACTAAAACTGTTGCCTGTAGTAAAGAGCAGTGCTCTATGATAAACTGCATCTAACGCTTTAATGAAGGGGCTGATGTGTTCATATAGATGGTGTCACCATAGTCTACGACTGATAGGAACGCCGACTGAATAATCGGCTTTCTACTATTTAGCGAGAGGCGGGACTTATTTCTATAGAAGAAGACCATTTTTATTCTCAGCTTCTTAACTAACTCAATCTTCTTTTTCTGTAATACAATGAAGGCAGACTGTAGGTCAGATAGAGCCTGATCAACCGTGGGGACAATAGCATACACAACAGTATCATCGGCATGCAAGTGCAAGTCAACATTGTTAATGTAAACAGTAAAAAGTACAAGCCCCAGAATTGACCCCTGCGGGACACCTTTCGTTATGTACCGAAAACCTGATTTAACACCATCAGTAGATTCACATTGAGTTCTATCTCTCATGTAACGTTTTAAGCCAGTTACATGCAGACTGGTCTCGGCCAATTGAGGAAAGCCTCTGAATTAGCAGTGAGTGATCAACAGTATCCAAGGCCTTTGACAGGTCAATGAAGAGGGCAGCACAACATTGCCTTTTATCAATACAGTTGACCACATCATTTATAACTCGGGATGCAGCAGAGATAGTGCTATGACCTGGTTTAAAACCCGACTGATGTACATTTAGAATACATTTCAAAGATAGCTGAGAATTAATCAAGGTTTCTAATATTTTAGCTAGGCAAGAAAGTTTAGAAATAGGGCAATCATAATTTAGGTCACAAGGGTCACCACCTTTGTGAAGGGGGAGTACATGGGCCATGTTCTAAACCTTGGGGATAGTACCAGATATAATCGTCAGGTTAAACATATGGGTTAATGATTCAGCAATCAGGGGGGCAGAGAGCTGCAGCAAAAATGGATCAAGCATATCAGCCCCAGTGGATTTGTTTATTTTTTTTACATCATTCTTAAGCAAGGCATCTAGCACATCACAGGTAGTAAATTGTTGAAATGAAAACAAAGATTCACTAGAAGTTAACGGGTTAACCATTGAGTCAGCTAGAGGCTGGCAGAGGGAAGAGCAGTCGATTGACTGATCAGGGTCAATTAAACCTCAGTTTCTCTCAAATAATAAGCCTGTTGAGATAAAATTATGATTAAAAGCAATGATGATTAAAATCCTATTCTTCTCAGTTGTGATACCAGAGTCAGACAGAACTTGCTTAGGCAGGGAAGAAGAGGAATTTGTATGCTTCAGTGCATTTAGAAGGATCACCAGCAGAGTCAGAGATAGAGCTTAAAAAGTAGCTTGATTTAGCTTTCTTAATCTGTTTCTCAGTTGTCTGAAAGATTTCCAGTCCACTACAGAGTCAGTTTTCATTGCTTTGGCCCGGGTCTGATTTCTCATCTGAATGAGCTCAGATAGCTCATAAGAAAACCAAGGGTTAGATCTATCTTTGACTCTGAATTGTTTAAAAAGGGCGTGTTTATCTGCCAGACAAATAAATATGAAGGATACATTTTCTAAAGCCAACTCAGAGTCAGGAATACAGGAAACAGTGGCCAAATCAGAGAAGAACATGTCATGTAAAAACCCTTGAGGAGAAAACATTTAAACATTTCTGTTCTTAATTAAACAAGGTTAGTATTTTGCTAGTTCGTATCTCAAATACATACTATGGGACAATGATCACTGAGATCATATGCTAATACTCCACAAGACAAATATTTATGGGGATTATTAGTAAGAATTAAATCAATCAATGAGGAGTTAACAGGGTTTTTGTCATTTAGACGTGTGGGTCTTGAGATTGATTGAGTCAGATTAAAATCAATGCATATACTCTTAAATTAATCTGAGGCCGGGGATAGCCAATCCAGATTCACATCCCCTACAATGTATTCTGGTTTATGGACACATCTACAACCAGCAGCTCAAATTTCTTGGGAACAGAATTAGTTAAAGATTGGGATGCCATGAAATTTGATTTGACATACATATATGGCCACTCCTCCCCCTAAATACATTATAAGAATTAACTTCAATGTCTTTATTAGAGACAGAACCATTTAACCATGTTTTCGAGAGAACCAGAATGTCAGGACATGATTTCTGTACCAAAATGTCAATTGTGTCCATTTTTTAAAACATACTTGGTAAATTTAGGTGCATTAGCCCAAGCCCCTTAGGAGATGTAAAGTCAGAGGGGGTATTCAGCTCATTACCTTAAGAGCTAACAGGCATAGGGTCATCTGCAGATATTTGTTGCGTGAGCTGACACTTTGCCACGGTCCCTAGTCAACCACGTGAGAGCAGAGAAGACTGAACATTCGACAGACCTCCCTCAAGTGGTTGTATGCAGTGGCTAGGGTGGGAACTGGGTGAGCAGTGTTGGCAGAGCTCAGTCCACCCGGATGAAGCTCTCGCCAAAGGAGTGGAGCTGCAGCAGGGGACCGGGGTGGCTGCATAGTGCCCTACTGGGGACCCTGGACAAAAGTAGTGTACTCAAAAAGGGTGCCATTTGGAATGCAATCCAAGAGTGCCATGCATTGATTTAGCTCCAGTGAGGGGAGGAGCACAGATTGAACCTGCTGATTTATTTGGGCCACGTGCACTTACCAAAGCTTTTAAGTGGATTGATTTCTGCTTGCACCGGCATCGGAAGATCAGGACTCAATCACTTACTCCCCACCTCAACACTTCTTGGCCATGCGCCAACCAGCTTCCGATTGGCTTACCTCCAGGTGCACTGGAGTCTCATTGGTCTTGGAGCCAGACGGACAGGGGGTGATGATTGGCTGAGGGGAATCTGGCTTCCCTCTCACTTTTTTTCTCTCACCCTCTCTTTAGCTCTCTTTCTGGCTCCCTCCGTCCCTCTGAGGTAAAAGTAAAAGCACAGACTGTACAGGGACTGATAACCTCTGATGCCAGCCTAGATTTACAGAGGACAGAGGGAGAGGGGGATGTGTGGAGTGACATCCAGAGAGAGAGAGAGTCATCAGACCAAGAAATAATGAAATAGAAAGAGAGAGAGAGCGAGGGAGAGAACGAGAGTTGGCACAAATATAATCTCTTAGCCATGACACAGGCTCGTACAGCCCATTATCAACCTTCAATAACATAAAAGCCTACAGCAGCAGATCATCATCCAGCACAGTACAGAGTAGGGGTCAGTATACTCTGTACTCCACTGAAGGCTCAACTTGTTTTGGCCGACTGATGCATTTCCCATCTCTCAGGATAGCCCTATGGGCCCTGGTCTAAAGTAGTGCACTATATAGAGAACAGGGTTCCTTTTGGGAAGCGTTCCAAATGTCCCTGGCTCACCCCTATCTGATATCTGAATGATTCAATCAGGACAAATGGCTAAAATGGGCCTCCTCCAAATTATCCTTCACTCACCTTTGGAAAAAACACCTCATGGACATTCATTCATTCTCCCTATTGGTCACAGCATGCAGAATGGATTGGTTGGAGAAAAATGTTGAGTCACTTGGAGAGAGAAGACAATAATGTAAGGCCAAATGCCTCACAGGCAGCTCTTGTGAATATGCAGTCACAGCCACATCTCTGGCAACATAATCCAGCTGGTGGCAGGTGCATTGGTTACAGTTAATGGTGTTCATTTCCTGCTGGTAAGACAGGAAGCATGCACGGCTGAACTGTCTAGATTTAGCGACTTTTGTGTAATGATGACGCTGTGAGTCGAGAAGCAGGCGCAGGTGAAACGTTTAATTAAACAAACATGAAACAAGACAGCGTAACATTGGCAAGATGGCATGAAAACAGGGACAATACCAACTGAGGAATGAACAAAAGGAAGGGACCTATAAAGGGCAGGTAATGAGGTCTAGGTGTGAATCATAATGATGTCAGGTGTGCGTTATGATGATTCACAGGACCGGTGGTTAGTATTCCGGCAACGTCGCACGCCGGATGGAAGCAGCAAGAGTAGACGTGACATATTGTCCTGATTCTAAACGGTTGATTGGAGTGTGTTGACTACTCTTTATTGGACTAGGCTTGATAACTGCATTTCTATGTTTGTGGAATTATTTTGTTATTATTGTTCATTATTGCGTTTTTAATCACACAGTTACCATCAGCAGCACTGATAAGCAACTTCAACCAACAACCGCCACTCCTATTTTCATCCTTCTGCTTTGCTGAAATGTATGACTAATCAAACCCATTGTTTGCCCAGTTGATCTTATTCAAGACTCAGGGTAGAAATTGCCCACAGGCACAGGATCAGCACTCTTGCCCAAATCCTAATCATCCTACTATATTTTGGAGACACAGAGGCACCTGCAGTTATTGGTGTGTCTCATCATCACTGTGTGGCGCCAGGAGGTCAAGGACCAAGAAGACGTGAATAATGGAGCCCCTGACTGAACAGCAGAGAGAGACAGAGAAAGAGAGAGAGGGAGCGAGAAACACAGAGAGAGAGAGAGAGAGACAGAGAGAGACAGAGCGAGAGAGAGAGAGAGAGAGAGACAGAGCGAGAGAGACAGAGAGAGAGAGAGAAAGAAAGGGAGAGAGAGAGAGAGGGAGAAAGAAAGGGAGAGAGAGAGAGAAGGGCGAGAGAGAGGGAGAAGAAGAATGAGAGATACCTGGAATGCTAAGGATCATCAGTGTGCAAAGAGCTTCTGTCCTCAACATGTACACTTGCACACACGCACGCATGCAGGCACGCACACACACAAGCTGATGTCAGGGGAGATAAAGCATCTGCAGTGGAATGATTAAAGCTAGTTAGCCAGCTTTCATTTAACAACTGAAAATAATGCGTCCTGGGAGCTGTGGCCAACCATGTCAGCAGCATGAAAATACTTAATTAATCATATGATTACAGTCATATACTGTATCACGTCATGGTCCCATGTGGCTCAGTTGGTAGAGCATGGTGCTTGTAAAGCCAGGGTTGTGCATGTGCCTCAGTTGGTAGAGCATGGTGCTTGTAAAGTCAGGGTTGTGCATGTGGCTCAGTTGGTAGAGCATGGTGCTTGTAAAGCCAGGGTTGTGCATGTGGCTCAGTTGGCAGAGCATGGTGCTTGTAAAGCCAGGGTTGTGCATGTGGCTCAGTTGGTAGAGCATGGTGCTTGTAAAGCCAGGGTTGTGCATGTGGCTCAGTTGGTAGAGCATGGTGCTTGTAAAGCCAGGGTTGTGCATGTGGCTCAGTTGGCAGAGCATGGTGCTTGTAAAGCCAGGGTTGTGCATGTGGCTCAGTTGGTAGAGCATGGTGCTTGTAAAGCCAGGGTTGTGCATGTGGCTCAGTTGGTAGAGCATGGTGCTTGTAAAGCCAGGGTTGTGCATGTGGCTCAGTTGGTAGAGCATGGTGCTTGTAAAGCCAGGGTTGTGCATGTGGCTCAGTTGGCAGAGCATGGTGCTTGTAAAGCCAGGATTGTGCATGTGGCTCAGTTGGTAGAGCATGGTGCTTGTAAAGTCAGGGTTGTGCATGTGGCTCAGTTGGCAGAGCATGGTGCTTGTAAAGTCAGGGTTGTGCATGTGGCTCAGTTGGCAGAGCATGGTGCTTGTAAAGCCAGGGTTGTGCATGTGGCTCAGTTGGCAGAGCATGGTGCTTGTAAAGTCAGGGTTGTGCATGTGGCTCAGTTGGTAGAGCATGGTGCTTGTAAAGCCAGGGTTGTGCATGTGGCTCAGTTGGTAGAGCATGGTGCTTGTAAAGCCAGGGTTGTGCATGTGGCTCAGTTGGTAGAGCATGGTGCTTGTAAAGCCAGGGTTGTGCATGTGGCTCAGTTGGCAGAGCATGGTGCTTGTAAAGCCAGGGTTGTGCATGTGGCTCAGTTGGTAGAGCATGGTGCTTGTAAAGCCAGGGTTGTGCATGTGGCTCAGTTGGTAGAGCATGGTGCTTGTAAAGCCAGGGTTGTGCATGTGGCTCAGTTGGCAGAGCATGGTGCTTGTAAAGCCAGGGTTGTGCATGTGGCTCAGTTGGCAGAGCATGGTGCTTGTAAAGCCAGGGTTGTGCATGTGGCTCAGTTGGCAGAGCATGGTGCTTGTAAAGCCAGGGTTGTGCATGTGGCTCAGTTGGCAGAGCATGGTGCTTGTAAAGCCAGGGTTGTGCATGTGGCTCAGTTGGCAGAGCATGGTGCTTGTAAAGCCAGGGTTGTGCATGTGGCTCAGTTGGCAGAGCATGGTGCTTGTAAAGCCAGGGTTGTGCATGTGGCTCAGTTGGTAGAGCATGGTGCTTGTAAAGCCAGGGTTGTGCATGTGGCTCAGTTGGCAGAGCATGGTGCTTGTAAAGCCAGGGTTGTGCATGTGGCTCAGTTGGCAGAGCATGGTGCTTGTAAAGCCAGGGTTGTGCATGTGGCTCAGTTGGCAGAGCATGGTGCTTGTAAAACCAGGGTTGTGCATGTGGCTCAGTTGGCAGAGCATGGTGCTTGTAAAGCCAGGGGTGTGCATGTGGCTCAGTTGGCAGAGCATGGTGCTTGTAAAGTCAGGGTTGTGCATGTGACTCAGTTGGTAGAGCATGGTGCTTGTAAAGCCAGGGTTGTGCATGTGGCTCAGTTGGCAGAGCATGGTGCTTGTAAAGCCAGGGTTGTGCATGTGGCTCAGTTGGTAGAGCATGGTGCTTGTAAAGTCAGGGTTGTGCATGTGGCTCAGTTGGCAGAGCATGGTGCTTGTAAAGCCAGGGTTGTGCATGTGGCTCAGTTGGTAGAGCATGGTGCTTGTAAAGCCAGGGTTGTGCATGTGACTCAGTTGGTAGAGCATGGTGCTTGTAAAGCCAGGGTTGTGCATGTGGCTCAGTTGGTAGAGCATGGTGCTTGTAAAGTCAGGGTTGTGCATGTGGCTCAGTTGGTAGAGCATGGTGCTTGTAAAGCCAGGGTTGTGCATGTGGCTCAGTTGGTAGAGCATGGTGCTTGTAAAGCCAGGGTTGTGCATGTGGCTCAGTTGGTAGAGCATGGTGTTTGTAAAGCCAGGGTTGTGCATGTGGCTCAGTTGGTAGAGCATGGTGCTTGTAAAGCCAGGGTTGTGCATGTGGCTCAGTTGGTAGAGCATGGTGTTTGTAAAGCCAGGGTTGTGCATGTGGCTCAGTTGGTAGAGCATGGTGCTTGTAAAGCCAGGGTTGTGCATGTGATTCCCACGGGGGACCAGTATGAAGAAAGTATGAAAATGTCTGCACTCACTACTGTAAGTCACTGGATGACAGCATCTGCTAAATGACTAAATAAAATGGTGAGTTGAAGAACATTGCTGATGATACAAATCCAACTCAAGGCATATGTAGTTTCTAGTGTCTGGGAAGTCAAAATATTGTTTGCGTAACATGGTGCAACAATTCCAATAGATCACGTACATTATTGTACTACTAGAGCATCAAGGACCTGTCCATTGTCAATACAGTGCAGTGTGAGACTGATTCACAAACCTCACTCCCTGTTTCACACTGATTGAAACGTTCCCTGTGTGTTGACCTCCCACCAGTCTCTTTCTCATTAGCCTTAGAATGTCAACACAGGGGAGGTGCTTAGGCTGGCCAATCACAGAGCACGAAGCAAAACAGCTAATTGGCCCAGGGGGCTGCTGCTGGAGGTAATCAGAGCTGACATTGGGTGCCTGTGGGGAAGCATGTTTGTGTTCGCCTCCTTCTCCACCACTGACTGGCACTTTCACTTTCAATTAGATGACCATGGGCTGGGTCAGGATGAGTAGAGAGAGAGGGAAGGGGAGAGAGAAAGAGAAAGCGAGAGAGGACGGACGGGAAGAGAGACAGAAAACAAGACAGACAGAGAGGGGGAGGGACGAAGAAAGAGACAGAAAGATCTCTCTGCTCTGTGGCCCTCATCAACAGTG
Source organism: Salvelinus namaycush (assembly GCF_016432855.1). Lineage (NCBI taxonomy): Eukaryota > Metazoa > Chordata > Actinopteri > Salmoniformes > Salmonidae > Salvelinus > Salvelinus namaycush. The sequence continues at coordinate 17,202 of NW_024057875.1, forward strand.
TGGATTAAATATAGATGGTGGAAGCATGAAAAATGGAGAGGCAGCAGAGGAGAGTCATTAGAAGACAATCAGCCTTTTCTTTTGACTCTTCTACAGGACTTGCTAGTCCATCATAAGATAGGACACCTCAATCCATCAGTGTGATTTGTGGTGTGGTAAAATTGACTGTATTTATGGTTATAATGAAGGAGAGATATATCATCAATAAGAAGTGGGGTATTTTGGTTTCACTTTGAGCCTAAAATGTGCCGTCTGTCTGTACAGGTGTGTGTTTAATTTACATCACATTTTAGTTATTTAGTAGATGCTCTTATCCTAAGCAGCTTACAATTAGTGCATTCATATCTCAGCCATAGTAAGTAAATATTTCCTCAATAAAGAAGTTATCAGCAGTCATTGCTGGTAGGGGAAAAAACTGTTTCCAGTCACAGTGTTCATTCTGAGCGACCTCTCTAACCAACGGTAAAAAAGCCAGCTGAGTCAAAATAGTACCCTGCCTGCTCTTCTCTGAATAACGATGCAGCATTTCCTTCCCCAGCCTGCATACTAAAACCACAGCTAGTTCTGATATGCTAAACCTACAGTTTAGTCTTTCCCCACATTCTGTCAAAAGGGTTGACAAATGCTATGCAGCAGCTTGTGAGCATAGTACTACCCTGCCAAAATACTAGATAAACAGTCCTACCCTGCCCAAATACTAGATAAACAGTCCTACCCTGCCAAAATACCAGAAACAGTCATACCCTGCCCAAATACCAGATAAACAGTCCTACCCTGCCAAAATACCAGATAAACAGTCCTACCATGCCCAAATAGCAGATAAACAGTCCTACCCTGCCCAAATACCAGAAACAGGCCTACCCTGCCCAAAGAGCAGAAACAGTCCTACCCTGCCAAAATACCAGATAAACAGTCCTACCCTGCCAAAATACCAGATAAACAGTCCTACCCTGCCCAAATACCAGAAACAGTCCTACCCTGCCCAAATATCAGATAAACAGTCCGACCCTGCCCAAATACCAGATAAACAGTCCTACCCTGCCCAAATAGCAGATAAACAGTCCGACCCTGCCCAAATACCAGATAAACAGTCCTACCCTGCCCAAATACCAGATAAACAGTCCTACCCTGCCCAAATAGCAGATAAACAGTCCTACCCTGCCCAAATAGCAGATAAACAGTCCTAACCTGCCCAAATACCAGATAAACAGTTCTACCCTGCCCAAATACCAGATAAACAGTCCTAACCTGCCCAAATACCAGATAAACAGTCCTACCCTGCCAAAATACCAGATAAACAGTCCTACCCTGCCAAAATACCAGATAAACAGTCCGACTTGGCACTTTAATTGGCATATTCTCACACCAGATCAACGGGTGTATCTTCTCAGACACACTGAAAGAAGCCCTTGGAAGATTGTTTTCATCTCCAGTCATCTCACAATGGCTGGCTTGGTGAGGCAGTGCCTCTAAACATCCTCCAGCATCAGCAGACCCAGGACTTGTTCATATAGGGCTGTTCTTTCATTGGTTTATTCCTTTGGGTTTGTTGATGCCTCATGCTGTAAAGTATGTTGAGACCCATGTTGACTTGACTTGTTCAGGGCAGTCAGGTCTGCTTTATAGCTGTTAAAACCCCACTGGGAGAGAGGGAGAAAGAGCGAGACAGGGAGAGATACAGTGAGAGAGAGACAGAGAGAGACACAGAGAGAGAGAGAGAGAGAGACAGGGAGAACGTTAAAGAGGGGGGGAGAGGAAGATAGTGGGAGGGGGGAGTCTGGCTGCCGCTAGAATACTTGACCTGCATGGCTCTTTCCAGGAAACACCAATGTCAGGCACATGGGGAAGACATGCACTGAGTGTACAAAACATTAGGAACACCTGCTCTTTCCATGACAGAGACTGACAAGGTGAATCCAGGTGAAAGCTATGATCTCTTGTTAAATCCACAGTGTAGATGAAGAGTAGGAGACAGGTTAAAGAGCCTTGAGATAATTGAGGCATGGATTGTGTATATGTGGCATTCAGAGGGTGAATGGGCAACACAAAATATTTAAGTGCCTTTGTATGGGGTACGGTAGTAGGTGCCAGACGCACCGGTTTGAGTGTGTCAAGAACTGTAAAGCTGCTGGGTTTTTCACGCTCAACCGTTTCCCATGTGTATCAAGAACGGTCCACCACCCAAAAGACATCCAGCCAACTTGACACAACTGTGGGAAGCATTGGAGTCAACATGGGCCAGCATCCCTGTGGAACGCTTTCGACACCTTGTAGAGTCCATGCCTCGACGAATTGAGGCTGTTCTGAGGCCAAAAGGGAGTGCAACTCAATCTAAGAAAGGTATCCCTAATGTGTTGTACACTCAGTGTACACATGAGAGAGAGAGAGAGAGAGAGAGAGAGAGAGAGAGAGAGAGAGAGAGAGAGAGGTAGCGGGAGGGGGTAGCGCATACAACAGAGAGAAAATGAGCCAGGACGATAACAAGAGAGAGAGAGAGAGAGAGAGGTGAAGAGGGAGAGGTATACATGGAGACAGATGGTGATAAACATTTCAGGGACAAACAGTCCAGTGCAGGCCAAATTGTACCATTATGACCCGTCCTCCGGTCAGTAAGAGATAGTAGAAACTAGATTAACATGTAGATTAGACAGTATTCATCTTCTCTCTTCATGGCCAGGTTTTGTATATTCAAACTCCAAGCAAAACATATGCATTGTTATCTGCTTGTGGTTGTCCCTTTGTCGCAGTTATTCAGACAAAATGTGTCATGCTATTTTGATACTGACACAGGACAGTAAACGGAGGCGCTCATCTTTGAGTTTTTCCCCAAAATGAATTTAACGCAAAAGAAACCTGGAGGGGTTTCCGGAATTGGCCACTGGGTTCGATTGTAACTAAACAACAACATTGAATTTGAGGGCCAGGCGAAGCGAGAGTCAGCAAACTAACTCCATTTCCAGTCTCGCCTCAACTTCCTTGGTCTCCCTAAATTGGCCTATCCCTCAACTCTTACAGAGGAAGAGGTAATGGATGGCAGGAAGTTAGCCTGTGGCGGGGTGACATTAGCCATTAACTTTGTCTAGAGACTTAACAGAGATACCTTTGTCTGTTTTTTGATGCATGGACATCACCAGAGCTTCCTAATTAGATTAAATGTAGTTTATATTTATGTACATAGAGAGTTGAGGGTTCTGGTTTTGCTACAGTGCCTTGCAAAAGTATTCATCCCCCTTGGCGTTTTTCCTATTTTAATGCATTACAACCTGTCATTTAAATAGATTCTTATTTGGATTTCATGTAATGGACATACACAAAATAGTCCAAATTGGTGAAGTGAAATTTAAAAAATACTTTTTTTTTAAATGGAAAAGTGGTGCGTGCATATGTACTCACCCCCTTTGCTATAAAGCCCAAAAATAAGATCTGGTGCAACCAATTACCTCCAGAAGTCAAATAATTAGTTAAATAAAGTCCAACTGTGTGCAATATAAGTGTCACATGATCTGTCACATGATCTCAGTATATATACACCTGTTCTGAAAGGCCTCAGAGTCTGCAACACCGCTAAGCAAGGGGCCCCACCAAGCAAGCGGCACCATGAAGACCAAAGAGCTCTCCAAACAGGTCAGGGACAAAGTTGTGGAGAAGTACAGATCAGGGTTGGGTTATAAAAAATATCAGAAACTTTGAACATCCCAAAGAGCACCATTAAATCCATTATAAAAAAATGGAAAGAATATGGCACAACAACAAACCTGCCAAGAGAGGGCCGCCCACCAAAACTCACGGACCAGGCAAGGAGGGCATTAATCAGAGAGGCAACAAAGAGACCAAAGATAACCCTCAAGGAGCTGCAAAGCTCCACAACAGAGATCTTAGTATCTGTCCATAGGACCACTTTAAGCAGTACACTCCACGAGACATTGCTTAAAAAAAAAAAAGGAAACATGTTTGGTGTTTGCCAAAAGGAATGTGGGAGACTCCACAAACATATGGAAGAAGGTACTCTGGTCAGATGAGACTAAAATTTGGCCATCAAGGAAAACGCTATGTCTGACGCAAACCCAACACCTCTCATCACCCCGAGAACACCATCCCATGTTTTTCATCGGCAGAGACTGGTAAACTGGTCAGAATTGAATAAATTATGGATGGCGCTAAATACAGGGAAATTCTTGAGGGAATCTTGTTTCAATCTTCGAGAGATTTGAGACTGGGACAGAGGTTCACCTTCCAGCAGGACAATGACCCTAAGCATACTGCTAAAGCAACACTCGAGTGGTTTAAGGGGAAACATTTAAATGTCTTGGAATGGCCTAGTCAAATACCAGACCTCAATCCAATTAAGAATCTGTGGTATGACTTAAAGATTTCTGTACACCAGTGGAACCCATTCAACTTTAAGGAGATGGAGCAGTATTGCCATGAAGAATGGGCAACAATCCAAGTGGCTGGATGTGCCAAGCTTATAGAGACATACCTCTATATGCTTGTCTACGGTGTGTGTGTGTGTATTTGCGTGTGTGCTGGAGGCCGGACAGAGGAGTGTGGCAGCGGTACCTGTACCAGACCTGGTGAGACAGGCTAGGGCAGATGGGGAACAGATCGCCAGGTGGGAGCCAAGCAGCAGTGCAGCAGGCAACGGGAGTAGGTGTCCCACCCACTTGGGAGAAGCTTTTTTCGGGAGGCTGATTAGGAGAGGAGTTCAACCTTACCCGACAGGTGTGTGGAAGAGCAAATAAAAACATCTGAAGGAAAAAGCTTGTTGAAAAACCGTGGTAAAATTGGCTTAAGTTTCGATATTCGCCAGACATTCTGGCCGTCAAACATCAATAGCTCTCGAACAATTTCCTGAGATGTGGATATTCTACAAGCAACAGACCGGAAGGAAGTCTTATCTGTAGGTTTAATCCAGACTCTTTGGCAACGGTTTGTGTTTGTTTTCTAGCACATCTCATGGTTTGCTTTTAGACCACCAACATCCTGTTATTCTGCGCTCTTGTTTCTATCTATCTGCCGTGACTGATAATCATGTCAGGATACATTCTAGCTCAACAGTTAGCTCCTCTTCCATGCTTTCTCAGATTTTTTTTCTCAATACCAGGTAAATAATGGAGCATATAAAGAAGCCTACCTGGGAAAAAATGCTGATTAGTGTGTGTGTGAGTGAGTGAGTGAGTGAGTGAGTGAGTGAGTAAGACCAAGCTGGTAGCCAGGGAAACAGGCCTCTCACCGGATGGGGAGACTGCTCCATAATGATATTCCACTATTGATTGGTCTGCCTATAGCTTTTAATAACAGGCCTGGCTCACACAGATAACACATTCTATTCACAGGGCTACTACATCTTGTTTCTAAGACAGTGTATTTTATGACCAAAATGTGGCAAGCACAGCTGCTTGAAATGCACAATGAAATGCACACTGACTGAAAACAAAAGGGAAAGAGGCCTACACATTGCAAATCCATTTCCTGACATAGAACTTTTGTGTTACTGCCAGAAGGATGCGGTTAACTTCTTATGGCTGGGGGCAGTATTGAGTAGCTTGGATGAATAAGGTGCCCAGAGTAAACTGCCTGCTACTCAGTCCCAGAAGCTAAGATATGCATATTATTAGTGTAACGGCGTTCCTCCTCCTCTTCATCCGAAGAGGAGGAGCAGGGATTGAACCAAAATGCAGCTTCTTGATAAGACATGATTTATTAAATTAAAGACGAAAAAACACGAAAACACTTTAACTAACTACAAAACAACAAACGACGTAGACGCACCTGAACATAAGAACTTACATGACACGAAGAACGCATGAAACAGGAACAGACTACATAAACCGAACAAACGAACAAACAAACCGAAAACAGTCCCGTGTGGCGCAACGTACATAGACGCAGACACAGGAGACAACCACCCACAACCAACAGTGTGAAAACACCTACCTTAATATGACTCTCAATCAGAGGAAATGAAAACCACCTGCCTCTAATTGAGAGCCATATCAGGTCACCCTTAAACCAACATAGAAACAGAAAACATAGACTGCCCACCCAAACTCACGTCCTGACCAACTAACGCATACAAAAACTAACAGAAAACAGGTCAGGAACGTGACATAACCCCCCCCCTTAAGGTGCGAACTCCGGGCGCACCAGCACAAAGTTTAGGGGAGGGTCTGGGTGGGCATCTGACCACGGTGGTGGCTCAGGCTCTGGGCGAGGTCCCCACCCCACCATAGTCAATCCCAGCTTACGTTTCCCCCTTAGAATGACCACCCTCATCTTACACCCACTTAATTTAAATGTTAACCTTAAGATAAGGGGCAGCACCAGGACAAGGGGCAGCACCGGGATAGAGAGATAGCTCAAGACCGAGAGGTAGGTCAGGATAGAGAGGTAGCTCAGGATAGAGGGGCAACTCCGGACTGAAGGGCAGCTCCGGACAGAGAGACAGCTCTGGACTGAGGGACAGTTCTGGATCAATGGCAGCTCTGGGCTGAGGGGCAGCTCATGACTGGCTGACGGCTCTGGACGCTCATGGCTAGCTGACGGCTCTGGACGCTCATGGCTAGCTGACGGCTCTGGATGCTCATGGCTGGCTGACGGCTCTGGACGCTCATGGCTTGCTGACGGCTCTGGACGCTCATGGCTCGCTGACGGCTCTGGCAGATCCTGTCTGGTTGGCGGCTCTGGCAGATCCTGTCTGGTTGGCGGCTCTGGCAGATCCTGTCTGGTTGGCGGCTCTGGCAGATCCTGTCTGGTTGGCGGCTCTGGCAGATCCTGTCTGGTTGGCGGCTCTGGCAGATCCTGACTGACGAATGGCTCTAGCGGCTCCTGACTGACTAACGGCTCTGACGGCTCGGGACAGACGGGCGGCTCTAATGGCTCGGGACAGACGGATGGCTCAGACGGCGCTGGGGAGACGGATGGCTCAGACGGCGCTGGGGAGACGGATGGCTCAGACGGCGCTGGGGAGACGGATGGCTCAGACGGCGCTGGGGAGACGGATGGCTCAGACGGCGCTGGGGAGACGGATGGCTCAGATGGCGCTGAGGAGACGGATGGCTCAGATGGCGCTGCGGAGACGGATGGCTCAGATGGCGCTGCGGAGACGGATGGCTCTGGCTGATCCTGTCTGGCGGAAGGCTTTGGCTGCTCCTGTCTGGCGGAAGGCTCTAGCGGCTCCTGTCTGGCGGAAGGCTCTAGCGGCTCCTGTCTGGCGGAAGGCTCTAGCGGCTCCTGTCTGGCGGAAGGCTCTGTAGGCTCATGGCAGACGGGCGGCTTTGCAGGCTCATGGCAGACGGGCGGCTTTGAAGGCTCAATACAGACGGGCAGTTCATGCGGCGCTTGGCAGACGGACAGTTCAGGCGCCGTTGGGCAGACGGCAGACTCTGGCCGGCTGAGACGCACTGTAGGCCTGGTGCGTGGTGCCGGAACTGGAGGCACCGGACTGGAGACACGCACTTCAAGCCTAGTGCGGGGAGCAGGGACAGGGCACACTGACCTCTCGAAGCGCACTATAGGCCTGGTGCGTGGTACCGGCACTGGTGGCACCGGGCTGAGGGCACGCACATCAGGACGAGTACGGGGAGAAGGAACAGTGTGTACAGGGCTCTGGAGACGCACAGGTGGCTTAGTGCGTGGTGCCGGAACTGGAGGCACTGGGCTGGAGACACGCACCATAGGGAGAGTGCGTGGAGGAGGAACAGGGCTCTGGAGACGCACTGGAAGCCTGGTGCGTAGTGTAGGCACTGGTGGTACTGGGCTGGGGCGGGGAGGTGGCGCCGGAAATACCGGACCGTGCAGGCGTACTGGCTCCCTTGAGCATTGAGCCTGCCCAACCTTACCTGGTTGAATGCTCCCCGTCGCCCGACCAGTGCGGGGAGGTGGAATAACCCGCACCGGGCTATGTAGGCGAACCGGGGACACCATGCGTAAGACTGGTGCCATGTAAGCCGGCCCAAGGAGACGTACTGGTGGCCAGATATGTAGAGCCGGCTTCATGACATCCGGCTCAACGCTCAATCTAGCCCTACCAGTGCGGGGAGGTGGAATAACCCGCACCGGGCTATGCACACGTACAGGAGACACCGTGCGCTCTACTGCGTAACACGGCGTCTGCCCGTACTCCCGCTCTCCACGGTTAGCCTGGGAAGTGGGCGCAGGTCTCCTACCTGCCCTTGGCCCACTACCTCTTAGCCCCCCCCCCCCCAAGAAATGTTTGGGGTTTCTTCACGGGCTTCCGTGCTAGCCGCGTACCTTCATAAATCCGGTCTCTCTCTCCCGTTGCCTCCGCTCTCCTAATCGCCTCCAGCTGTTCCCATGGAAGGCGATCTCTTCCAGCTCGGATCTCCTCCCATGTGTAGCAACCTTTTCCATTTAACACGTCCTCCCATGTCCACTGCTCGAACTCACGCTGCTTGGTTCTGGATTGGTGGGCGGTTCTGTAACGGCGTTCCTCCTCCTCTTCATCCGAAGAGGAGGAGCAGGGATTGAACCAAAATGCAGCTTCTTGATAAGACATGATTTATTAAATTAAAGACGAAAAAACACGAAAACACTTTAACTAACTACAAAACAACAAACGACGTAGACGCACCTGAACATAAGAACTTACATGACACGAAGAATGCATGAAACAGGAACAGACTACATAAACCGAACAAACGAACAAACAAACCGAAAACAGTCCCGTGTGGCGCAACGTACATAGACGCAGACACAGGAGACAACCACCCACAACCAACAGTGTGAAAACACCTACCTTAATATGACTCTCAATCAGAGGAAATGAAAACCACCTGCCTCTAATTGAGAGCCATATCAGGTCACCCTTAAACCAACATAGAAACAGAAAACATAGACTGCCCACCCAAACTCACGTCCTGACCAACTAACACATACAAAAACTAACAGAAAACAGGTCAGGAACATGACAATTAGTATATTTGGATAGAAAACACTGAAGTTTCTAAAACTGTTGGAATGATGTCTGTGAGTGTAACAGAACTCATATGGCAGGCAAAAACCTGAGAAAAAATCCAACCAGGAAGTGGGAAATCTGAGGTTGGTCATATTTCAACTCATTCCCTATTGAAGATACAGTGGGATATTGGTCATGTTGCACTTCCCAAGGCTTCCACTAGATGTCAACAGTCTTTAGAACCTTGTTTGATGCTTCTACTGTAAAGGGGAGCCGAATGAGAGGGGAATGAGTCAGAGGTCTGCCAGAATGCCTTGAGCTCGTGACGCTCGTTCACGTGAGAGCGAGCTCTGTTCCATTGCTTTTCTGAAGACAAAGGAATTCTCCGGTTGGAACATTATTGAAGATTTATGTTAAAAACATCCTAAAGATTGATTCTATACTTCGTTTGACATGTTTCTACGTACTGTAATATGACTTTTCGTCTGAATTTTTGCCTGGACCTGCCCGCGCGTCGTGAGTTTAGATTGTGTACTGAACGCGCGAACCAAAATAAGTTATTTGGACATAAATGATGGACTTTATGGAACAAATCAAACATTTATTGTGGAACTGGGATTCCTGGGAGTGCATTCTGATGAAGATCATCAAAGGTAAGTGAAAAGGTATTTCCTTAAAACTGCATTGTTTGGTTTAGGGCTTGTAAGTAAGCATTTCACTGTAAGGTCTACACCTGTTGTATTCAGTGCATGTGACAAATAAAATGTTATTTTATTTTATTTTACATTGTAAATATGGTACTGGAACTGAGCCCGTATTTAGCTTACTTACTTCTCATGTTCTTATTATTTCCTATTTTTATTTATTGTGTGTTTTGTTCATATGTTACTTTTAGTACTACATTACATTAATATTTATTACTGCATTGTTGGTTTTAGAGCTTGCAAGAACAGCATTTCACTGTACTTGTGCACGTGACATTAAAACTTGAAACTTAGTTAAAACTGATAACCTCGCACTCAATGGAGGAAGACAGGTTCTTGTCATCAAATGTTGATATAATGTAGGCAAAAGGGCCCTTATGATGTATCTTGAATAGCATTGTCGCACGAAGACCAGGGTCCGACGGGAGTCCGGGTGGCAGCAATGTATGGAAGGAAAGGTAATTGACTCTTTTACACATTATACATTATGTCATTCACCTTTTGATTGTATATTACATGACGTCATTACAGCATTTTGGGGGTTCAGTGTATGGAGTAATGTCAGTGTGGTAGGAAAAACAAACAAATATGGTTTCTGAGAACCCCCCCCTCCCAAAAAAACTACAAAGCCCCCCTTTCTTTCTGTTCTGAATAGTCATATGATCAGTGTGTTTCAAAAGTAGGAACACAAAACAAGGGTGGAGAAAGAGAGAAGAGATCAAATTTAAAAAACTGGCCCTTGAGCATATATCTTCCTATATATATTTTTGTACAGTGCAGTAAATGTGCTTTCTAAGAACTTACTGCCCGCATCCATAAGCTATGCTGATTTTTTAAATTATTATAAAACATTTTTCCAATCCGATCCACCACCATTCCAGCCAGGTCTCGGAAAATCTCATTCAGGTCAGAGATGTCTCCTCAACCAATCACGTAGTGCAATAACTGGATGGATGTCGGGAGGTGTCTCGGACCAAAATGGCAGTCGAAGGGACAAGATATATGCTTTATATTTACTATTTTGTTTGTTGTCAGATTTGTCAGATAAGTCAGATTTCAACATTCTAAATAGGTCATCACCTTTGTGCACAAAACATCCATTGAATTATTCAAACATTTGTAGCTGATGCCAACATTTTATATTCATCTGTCTGCCATGTTTTTGGATGAGGTCTGCGCTGCTCCCTGTGCGCACTGAGTGCTAGTGTGCATGTGATGTTGGGGTAAGAACGGAGAAATATACTTGTACATGTATTCCTTAAATGGCTCTGGGACTCTCCAACAAGCTCTGTTGGTTTTATTTACTTTTATTTTGTATTTTTTTTAAATCATGGAATATATTTATATTCATGCTGGTCTTATCAATAGCATATGTTAGTATAAATATAATAGTGCTTTATATAGGCCTATTATGCAAATATAATATTCTATAATTGTGGTACAACAAAGGTAAACTAATAGGAACAAATATGTAATGTTTTTTATTTGAATTTTCGTTTCATTTTACTTTTATTTTATTCTGTTGGAAAAGTTTTATTCAGTTGTATTTGTCTTCAAAACTAACATTGTCTTCTTAATATCAGGAATCAAGGTAAGACCCAGATGCAGACTTTAACTAATAACGAGGAGAGGCAAAATCAATAATCAATCAAGGTATTACTTTTATTAAAAACTTATTATAATAAGGAGGCTGGACGCCCCACCCCCGCAGGTGAGATGGAGTGAGGGCCCACTGAGTGGAGTTAGCTTCTGGGTTATATACTATCTCAGGATAGGTCAGTATAGGTGCAACCTCAGAGATGACGTACAATGGTTCCAAACACCAAGCCCACACATCCTGTGCCAGACCTTCGGCCCCAAATACAAATAACTTGTTGCTTTGTTCAGTACTAAGAACTTAGGACATTTGTTGTTACTTAGTTTCCACTTTGAACTAGGGGAGAGAACATTCTCCCACTAGGAGGAGGTGACTGATGCACACTGTGGAGACAAGTGATTGGTTCCCCACTTCCCCAGGAAGTGCAGCTGCCAACACCAGAGTCCGAAAGGAGACATTCTAATGGCAAGAGTTCAACAGTTCAATCATATAAGCATATTCTGCAGATAAGACATCTTAGTTATCTTTGTTACTTAGCTAATTCTGATTTCTCCACCACAATCTTTCCCCAGAAACAGGCTCCAAAACAGAAGACTGTCTCTGTTACTGCTGTGCAGGATATAACCTTTTCTCTGTCTAGGATCAAGAGGAACCAGTCAGTTTCTGTCATATTCTTGGCTGAGTGCCCAGACATCATCGGTCCCTCTACACACACAGAACAGTTAGAAGAGGCCTCTCTCAATGCGCACACACACTTTTCTTATCTTATATGAGTTAGTTAACTATCTCAAGCCCAATGCCTAGGCTTAAAGAAGGATAATTTAGTACACAAGCATGAGTAGGGTTTAACAGAAAATGTCCTTTCCCTCACAAGACAAACAGAGAACACAGGTATAAATACACAGGGGATAATGGGGAAGATGGGCGACACCTGGAGGAGGGTAGAAACAACCACAAAGACAGGTGAAACAGATCAGGGTGTGACAGTACCCCCCCCCCCCCCCCCCAAGGGGCGCCACATGTCGTCCTACCTGGGCGCATACCTGGTTGACCGGGGTGCGATGAGGCCTGGGTCCAGGATGTCCCTGGCAAGGACCCAGCACCTCTCCTCCAGACCATAACCCCTGATAGTCCACCAGGTCCTGGAACCCCCTGCCCCGAGGTCGAACCAGATACTCGTAGTGACCGCTGGCCGTGTTGAAGGCAGTATTCCACTCGTCCCCTTCCCGTATCTGCACCAGGTGGTAGGCGTTCCGTAGATCCAGCTTGGAAAACCTGGTGGCCCCCTTGAGCGGCTTGAAGGCCGAGGAGATGAGTGGCAGCAGGTAGCGGTTCTTCACCATTATGTCGTTAAGACCCCGGTAGTCGATGCATGGATGCAGGGTCTTGTCCTTCTTCTCCACAAAGAAGAACCCTGCGCCGGCGAGAGAAGAAGAAGGACGGGAGTCCCTAATGTAGGTCTCCATCGCCTTGGTCTCTGGTCCCGACAGAGAGTACAGTCGTCCTCCGGGCGGAGTCATGCTAGGGAGAAGGTCATTCCCGCAGTCATAACGTCGGTGTGGCGGAGCGAAGTGGGCCGGGCCTTGCTGAACACCTCCCGGAGGTCCTGGTACTCCGTGAGAATGGCGGAGAGGTCCGGGCCACCTTCCGAGCCCCCAGGAAGACATCCCGAGGCAGGTTGTGCTGAATTCAGGCAATGGGCGTGGCAGAACAGGCCAGGAGAATCCCAATACCATGGGAATCTGAGAGGACTTGATGAGCAGGAACTGGATAGCCTCACTGTGGTTCCCTGACACACGTAGTTGATGGGAGTGGTGTTGTGGGTGACTCGGCCTATAGAGCGCCCGTCCAGCGCTCTAACATCCATGGGAATGGAAAGGGGCTGAGTGGGGATGTTCAGCTCGGACGCCAGCGTGGCATCTAAAAAGCTCTCGTCGGTCCAAGAGTCAATGAGACCCGGAGAGATTTGGACTGGTCTCCCCACAGCAGAATGGCATGAAAAGGGGTGCGATTAAGGGAAGCATGAACGTTCTCCATATGGCCCACCAGAATACTCGCTCCTACCGGTGAGCCTGGTTTTTTAAAGAACAAGAGGACACAAAATAAACAAGAATCCGGCAATACAGACAACTCTTCGCGTCGATCTTGTATTGCCGTTCCACTGGCGACAGCCCAGCTCTGTCTAGTGGCATAGGCTCAGGAAACGGTGACTTGGCCATCTTCGGGGGCCCTCGGGGCAGGTTGGGAAGCCTCGGGATCTCTCGGTAACAAGACCGTCGGGAGATTCCGGGATGACTCGGAGGCAAGGTGGGATCCCTGGGCGTGTGAGCCAAATCCAATTTCCTCTCCCTCCATTCTTCCCATAATTGGCCATCGATACGGATGGTCAAATCGATGAGGGAATCGAGCTCTGTAGGTAACTCCCGGGCTGCAACCTCATCCTTGACATCCTCCGAGATGCCGTGCAGGAATATATCGAACAGTGCCTCTTGGTTCCAAGCACTCTCCGCTGCCAACGTGTGGAAATCACTGCAGGAGTCCTGCCGAAGCTGGATTAGCTTCCAGGCGTCCTCTTTCCTGGAGAACGGGGCATCAAAAACCTTCCTCACTTCTCCCACGAACCCCTCCAGTCAAGCGCATATGGCCGGCTGTTGTTCTCACACGGCAGTAGCCCAGGTGAGAGCACTACCGGACAAAGCCTTCAGCTTTGATATGTGCCAGAGAAGGACAGTGTACCGTCTAGCCATACTCCCACGTACTTGTATCAAGCTCTAAACCATCAGCGGTATTAAACACACCTGTGGGGAGAGGGGCATTCTTCTTACTGAACCACATTATCTTTGTTTTGGAGGTGTTCAGGGTTGAGAAAGCTTGTTGGACACTAAGAAAGCTTTGTTGTAGAGCGTTTAACATAAAATCAGGGGAGGGGCCAGCTGAGTAGAAGACTGTATCATCTGCATATAAATGGCTGAGAGAGCTTCCTACTACATGAGCTATGTTGTTGATGTAAATTGAGAAGAGCGTGGGGCCTAGGATCGAGGCTTTTACACTGTACTCTTTGAGAGAGCAAACCATGCCAAAGACCCCTCAGAGACACCAATACTCCTTAGCCGGCCCACAAGAATGGAACGGTCTACCATATCAAAAGGCCAAGTCAATAAAAATAGCAGCACAACATTGCTTAAAGATCTTACAATCCAATCCCACACTCACTCACATCCCTGGCTGGAACTGTTGTCTACACCAGCGTTTTCCAACCCTGGTCCTCCTGTACCCCCAACAGCCCAACCCTGGTCCTCCATTACCACCAACAGCCCAACCCTGGTCCTTCATTACCACCAACAGGCCAACCCTGTTCCTCCAGTACCCCCAACAGCCCAACCCTGGTCCTCCAGTACCCCCAACATCCCAACCCTGGTCCTCCATTACCCCCAACAGCCCAACCCTGGTCCTCCAGTACCCCCAACATCCCAACCCTGGTCCTCCATTACCACCAACAGGCCAACCCTGGTCCTCCATTACCCCCAACAGCCCAACCCTGGTCCTCCAAACACTGGTCTACACAGTGGACACTGCGTTAAAACACCAGACAAAATAGATAGCTGTGGGACAGTTCCACGTCAGTACAGACATCAACAAACAACATCTGCAAACATTGACATGAGTATCTGTTCTGCTCAATACGTCTGTCTACTCCAGAGGCTTGGAGACAGATCAAGGTAGCGGCTCTTCTTTCAACCTATTTCTATTAACATTCTGGAGCTGAATTTATTTACAGCTCATCTTCTGAGGCGAGCATCCCTCTAAAAAAGAAGAAAGGGGCTTACAGGAGAGCAGGAAAGATGAACAGAGGTCCACAACTAAGGAGGGAGTGGGAGACGAATGCAGCAGATGAGAGAGAGAATGAGAGGGAGAGAGAGAGTGGAGAATCATATAAGGAATTGTAGAATAAATCCCACCTCAGGGCAGATCAGTGTGTTGCAGAGAGTTTGGTTAACTAAAACAAGAATAAACAGCAGTGTGAAAATTGTAATGATTTCTCTCTTGCAAATGACATGCTCTCTCTGAAAGCAGTGTGGGTGGGTGTGCGTGTGTTCGTGCGTGCGTGTTAGTCAGTGTGTAGGCGCTGAAATCCATTTCCTGGTGGCTTTTAAAGCTTTCCCCTGGTGCCCATTATCTGGGATAATCACATGTTTCATAAACGTTAGATCTCCATCAGATTACCATCCAGCAGTAAGGTCATGCTAGGAAATGATGGCAAACAGTAAAACACATTCAAGTTGCAGATAAAGTATGAAAAGATAATGCTATTCCAGTAACTGTAAATCCAAGTCTTATCTGCAACCGTAAACCATAAGTGATAATGTCAGGTGGTTTACGGATCCTTGGTTTAGGAATCAGTGCATATAAAATATTAACATTTCCTCATGCCCACCGGTACTGTACAAACACACACACACACACACACACACACACACACACACACACACACACACACACACACACACACACACACACACACACACACACACACACACACACACACACACACACACACACACACACACACACACTTAAAATGACTGTTTGTGCATGGACAGACACCTGTCATCTAATAACACATTATATCTTTCTCCATATCCCCTATTCTCCACTCCTGTAAGACTGTCTCTCTCTCTCTCTCCTTCTCCAGACTTACAAATGACAGCCTTGATCATAAAAATAACCCTGTGATGCTGAACTGTCTGCGTCTGGGACGGAAGAGCAGCTGGGGAGTTTTTGCTGACACATGGTCCAAAATGCATGGGCCAAGGAACTAGGCCACTTTGACTGTGTTAATCGAAGTTTCAGAGGCTGAGCCACCACTCTACAGCACCTCCATTATTCATACTATAAAACACAATTACCCTGCTGTAACCCCTAACACACCTGGACAAATACACTACCGTTCAAAAGTTTGGGGTCACTTAGAAAGTTCATTGTTTTTGAAAGAAAAGCAATTTTTTCCCCTTTAAAATAACATAAAATTGATCAGAAATACAGTGTAGACATTGTTAATGTTGTAAATGACTATTCTAGCTGGAAACGTCAGATTTTTAATGGAATATCTACATAGGCGTACAGAGGCCCATTATCAGCAACTATCAATCCTGTGTTCCAATGGCACATTGTGTTAGCTAATCCAAGTTTATCATTTTAAAAGGCTAATTGATCATTAGAAAACCCTTTTGCAATTATGTTAACACAGCTGAAAACTGTTGTTCTGATTAAAGAAGCAATTAAACTGGCCTTCTTTAGACTAGTTGAATATCTGGAGCATCAGCATTTGTGGGTTCGATTACAGGCTCAAAATGGCCAGAAACAAAGACCTTTCTTCTGAAACTCGTCAGTCTATTCTTGTTCTGAGAAATGAAGGCTTCTCCATGCGAGAAATTGCCAAGAAACTGAAGATCTCGTACAACGCTGTGTACTACTCCATTCACAGAGTAGAGCAAACTGGTTGTCATTCTCATAGAAAGAAAGTCTAAGAAGTGGTAGAGCTGTTCTATGTGCACCATTTTTATGCTTCCTGTTCTTAAGTTTTGTTTTTAGCGTCTTTTACTGTCAGTTTTGTACACCAGCTGAAAATACAATATTTTTGCTCATGGAAAATATATTTCACAGAGACTTAGATGATAAAATTATTCTCTACACTGAAACTGAAATGGGGTGTACTATTAGAATTTTAGCAACCAGGAAATGGCGGAGCGATTTCTGCATATTAAATCAACCACCATCTGAGTTGTCTCCTTATGCATTATAAACACACATGAAATCATTACAACAGGAAGTTAATGTAATGTCACCAACACCTGCTTTCTGAGTTCACATAAGTTCTTGTGCCTGACGCCTCATGTCCACCAGATGCATCAAACTCTTTGCATTTCAGCGGAAGTTGTTCATTTTTAAAGGAGCCGTCCGCAACACTACATTGGGGGTGCCGCACTAAGATGCGGTGCGTTCTGTGTACTGCATGCCTTCAATATTTTCAACTCGTGCGTTGCTTTACCGTGAGGTGGTACAAACAGAAGTACACACAGACTCCAACTAGCTAGCTTTTAGCGAGTTGAAAAGCAAAGCACATGTGCGTCAAGTACAGAAAATTTGGGCTAGACATCCGGGCAAAACAAAACGCAGAAGCACCTGAGGGACATCAGGTATGATTTGTGGTTCAGCTCTGTTGCGGCATATCACATAACTTCGTACCCAGGTGTAACGGATGTGAAATGGCTAGCTAGTTAGCGGTGGTGTGCGCTAATAGCGTTTCAATCGGTTACGTCACTCGCTTTGAGACCTTGAAGTAGTGGTTCCCCTTGCTCTGCAAGGGCCGCGGCCTTTGTGGAGCGATGGGTAACGATGCTTCGTGGGTGTCAGTTGTTGATGTGTGCAGAGGATCCCTGGTTCGCGCCCGGGTATGGGCGAGGGGACGGACGTAAAGTTAAACTGTTACATTGATGCTGTTGACCCGGATCACTGGTTGCTGTGGAAAAGGAGGAGGTCAAAAGGGGGGTGAGTGTAACGGATGTGAAATGGCTAGCTAGTTAGCGGTGGTGCGCGCTAATAGCGTTTCAATCGGTTACGTCACTCGCTTTGAGACCTCGAAGTAGTGGTTCCCCTTGCTCTGCAAGGGCCGTGGCCTTTGTGGAGCGATGGGTAACGACGCTTCGTGGGTAACTGTTGTTGATGTGTGCAGAGGGTCCCTGGTTTGCGCCCGTGTCGGGGCGAGTGGACGGTCTAAAGTTAAACTGTTACACAGGCTCAATTGCTACTCCATAGGTTAAACAGAGAGAGAGAGCCAGCTGGTGGACAAGCTTACATATGGGCAATAATTCCATGGTAACGGAATTACGCTGAGACTCACTTTAAAATGTATACCAAACAAAACATATTGATTTCAAAGTTTAACAAACCATACAACTCTATGTACAAGGACTAGTTTTGACAATTTCCACTGAGAATTTGACAAAACACATTTACTGAAAGAAATGTTTGGTAACAGAATAATCATTTTTTATGTTCTGTGTAAATTGTTCAAAGTCATCATTGTGCAGAGTTGTATGGTTTGTTAAACTTTGAAATCCATGCTTTTTGTTTGGCATACTACATTCTAAAGTGAAAGGTCAGAGTCTCAGGGTATTTCAGTTACATGGAATTACCCATATCCCGCAAAGACAAGGCAAATGAAAAGATCCTTTGCAAAATAGGTTAGTAGTTGTACACGCCTTTCTCCCATAGGCTTGGATGGAGTTGAACAACAGGCCCAAGCACAATTATCCTCGTACGAACCATCTTGATCTTGCGAGTTTACATTCTGTTTTGCTATCCTTGTAGTAAGCTCACGAGATCAGGATGGTTTGTACAAGGCTATACTACAATAGGCTTTCTGAGGCACAATGGGTTAACGGGACCCATCTGCGTTTCATCAATCAATTAAATGTGCTGGTTAACTCATGACCATTACCTTCAATAACAGATGTTGCCCCTCTGTACGTGAAGGGGACCATAGCCCCATTGAATTAAAAGTCAATGGAATCATTTGAGAACAAAGATGATTGAAAACAAAACACAAGAGTGGTAGTGATTCAATATTATTACCTTCTTTATTGGATACCAGTGTTACCTCTTATTTGGATGCAATGATTTTCTTGGCATAGTCCAGGTGGCACATAAAACACATTTCAGTCCTTAATTTTGACTTCCTGTATTCGAACATGCTCAGGCAGGGTACTCTCGCCAAAAACAGCATTGAGCTGACGTAAGGTGATTGACACAAGGGTTGAATATACATTAACAGCTTAATAATGTAAAAACCTCACAGCTTTTTTCCTTTCCAAAGTAATTTTCAAAAACAAATTCAAGGCAAGGCAAAGCAAAGAAAACACATTTATATCTATTGTCCAAATGAACCTGGTAATGGCATACACTTAAAACACATCTAAATATACGTAGGAAAGATTCAGAAGTACCACTGTGCAGAAGCCCTCGTTAACTAGATGTCATCTTATTCATGACACAGTAAGTAGGATTCGCTCACACGCGCTCACACACACTGTGTAGCTGAGAACGTCACATTGTGTTTGCATTACGTCACAATTCAACCCCAGAGTAGGCTAATATAGACTGGGTACCAGTATTTAGTAGGCTAATATAGACTGGGTACCAGTATTTAGTAGGCTAATATAGACTGGGTACCGGTATTTTTAGCTAACACTCCACTCCTTGCCACTTCTGTCATTTGGCAAATGACTGGTACCCATACTAAGGCTAAAAGGGATTGCCAGCAAAACCGATATTGAG
Organism: Salvelinus namaycush; assembly: GCF_016432855.1. NCBI lineage: Eukaryota > Metazoa > Chordata > Actinopteri > Salmoniformes > Salmonidae > Salvelinus > Salvelinus namaycush. The sequence goes on from NW_024057875.1 coordinate 36,757, forward strand.
GTACAATTTGCGCTATTTCTTTTTGGGCATAATCAACCCAATATGGCGCTTCACAAAATAATGGACAGAATGAGTTTGAAAGTCAGAACCCCAAAACACATACAGAGTCACAGTCATGCTTACTGCAAATGACACAGTAAAATATTTCTCATTCACAATACTGGGCAGAGGAACCAGACGGTGAGATAACACTTTATTTGGATAACATGTCAACTAACTATCTACTAAGCCTTACCCTAGCCCTAACCTTTACCCTAACCTTAGCAATCAGTTGCTTCTCAACAGATAGTTTGTTGATAGTAAGACCATCTACAGATGGACTATCCAGACTATCCAAATAAAGTGGGCCCAAAGGTGCAAATACGTGTCATCAATTTAATCGCATTCGTTAAAAAAAAAAGATCAACAGTTCAATTCCTGGTTGGAAGAGAGCACAAGTTTGCATCAGGACTGGCAATGAAGAGAGTTTAAACAGGTTTGGTTAATCATTAACTGACTTGGTCCAACAACAACCAGCTTAATATAAAACTCTGGACTTGTTTCCTTAGTCAACAGGTTTTCCAATAGAGGTCAAGGGGGTCATTTTGACTTGGTACCGTCAGAAATGGTACCCTATTCCCGATGTAGTGCACCCTATGGGTGATGGGCATAAGTAATACACTACATAGGGATTAGGGTGCCATTTCAGATGCACCCTTGAAATACTTCAAACATTTAAATGGCTCAAATAATTCATGCTACTGTATTACCACCTCCCTACATCCTCCTCTCTACTGTAGTACTTTATTATTCTATGATATCGCAGTGTCACATTGTGATAGTGGAAATCAGTTTCAAAAGGGGAACAACGGAAAATGTCATTTTAAAGATAGCATACAGTAATGTCTAGCATTTCCATTTGCCTTGGTGAATTCTGAAGGCACAAACACCTTTCATTATACAGTAGATATGAGGAATAGGTCATGGGTTTGAAGAAACCTCATAATTCACATGATCTGTTCTGTACCTGTAGGTTAGTCCAAACATTGTTTAAATGTTGTTTCAGTGTTGGTGCTAGACTCCATGCATGATCCATGCGGACCTAGACTGGCCCATGACATGATATGGTACTGGTCACATTTGCACAACCAAAATATCAATGACAGTACCAACATTTAAACGTATCATACCAACATTCAAGACAGGAGTTCATGTAAAACCAAAAGGGCTGTCTCAACTGTTTGGTGATGATGACAGAAGGACAGAAGAACGAGCACCTACTACACATCATATGTTCATTCCCTTGTATGTGTATACGGATCAGGGTTGGAGTCAATTCTATTTCAACTGGAATATCAGTTTACTTCCTGAATTGACTGAGTTGAAATGGAATTGATCCCAACCCTGTTATGAATGACAGAAAAAAAACACCTAGAAATAAATGAGAGACAGCAAAGTCACTTCCCTGACATTCAGACGCACACTGATGATGACAAGTACGATGACGATGAACTTGAATGTTCAAGTTCAATGTGAGCAGGTTTCCCGCACCTGAACAGAAACATGCAGTGTTGTCATCACTCAGTCAAGACACTTTTTAACAGCCCCTACAGAATGCAAGATATGGTAGCACCCAGTCTCTTGTCAATGGAGTGTGTTTGTAAGTGGATCATACCAATAAGCAATCGTAGCGTGAACGGGGGTGAACCTTCAAGGCCACAACCTCTCGATGAACACACACAGATGAGTTCATGATTTGTAAAGCTCACATATTTTTCTCTGCAGGGGATTTTTGTGAAAACATTTAAATACATACTCAGCTCTCAATCGGAACATAACTAAATCAACGTAGAACATCAACCTATAAAAAAATGAAAAACGTATCATTAAAGTCATGATTAACAAATATAAATTAACATACGGATAAATCAAACACTGCAATGTTCTTGGCTTCCCTTTTAGTGAACAGGGATCTGTTCAGCTTGGCTGTAAAATGGAACATTCTAGGAGCTCGATATCGTGCTTCACTCTCCTTTTCTATTGGATCCTAATTTGAACCTCAATGGTGATTGGTTGCTTAAGATGTCCATCAAGGGTTTTTGTTCAAGACAAAATATAACAAACTCCTTCGAACGAGCAAGGTACCAAGACATCTTTCATTCTCCCTTTTAGTCCGCTCTCATACAAGCCTAGTACCATGACACCTTGGTACCAGGACACTCATAGCCTAGTACCGGGACACCTATGTACCAGGACACTCATAGCCTAGTACCAGGACATCTTGGTTCCTCCTTTCCTTTTTCCTTCCGTGTTTCAAGTCTTTCAGTCTGTTCTCTTAAGACTTCTATGAAAACCTCTTGGTTAGGATTGTTCCTTCTGTCTCTGTTTAACAAAGACTCAGTGGGGGCATTGCTGCTCCCTATGTCACATTGAGTAGTCAAAACACAAAGAATCCTCCAGCCCCAGCTGAGACAGTTAGCAGACCTCCTCTCTGCACACGCACGCACGCACACACACACACACACACACACGCACACACACACACGCACACACACACACGCACACAAACACACATGCACGCACACACACACACGCACACACACGCACGCACACACACGCACGCACACACACACGCGCACACACACGCACGCACACACACACACGCACACACACAAACACACACACATAGTGAGAGTGAATGGAGGACAGGAGATAGAGAGAGAGGGTGTGTGGGGGCTTTCTCGGCTGGGTGGGTAACCATGGGTTACATTCTCATGCTAATGGTGGAGAAAGAGGTGGTGGTTTGCGGGTGGTTTGCTGGGGACGATCGCAGGGGGCTGGTGGGTTGTAAGCAAAAGGAAGGGAAGGTTTATTAGGGGAGGGTCCCTTGGTCCCTTGAGTCTTATATAGCCCCTTCCCGAGGTGGGCAGTGTCCCACCCTCATACGCAGTGTGCCGCTCTTGTGCAACTGCCAGAGCTGGACAAACTCCTCAGGCATGGCGTGGAACCCACTGAACGGCAGCACGTTATCGTAGTAGTGGTGGCTGACGGGCTGCTCGTCGAGCCCAACGCTGAACGGCCAGAAGCCGTAGGCCGTCACCTCCTCACACAGCCCCAGCGCCAGGCTGACCAGGAAGAGGCCTGTGGACAGGCGCTTGGCATGCACTCCGCGACCCTTCCAGAACTTTCCCACGGTCCTGAGAAACTCGGGGTTGGCAAACAGCATGGTGAGGTTAGACGAGGTGTCGGCAAGGGCGTAGTGTGCCCGCAGGGAGGGGTCGGTGCCCGGCTTCATGGAGAAGGCTGGCATATAAATGTAGCTGGAGCCGTAGGCCTTCATGCTCTCCACAAAGCTTTTCCGCGACCAAAGAAGGTTCTGGAACCTGAGTAGGGAGAGAGAGAGAGATAGAGATGAGAATGTGTGAGTACCATAGAAATACAACCTATAGAATAGACAGCACCAGTCAACGTTCCATGACGGTGGACTGGAGGTCATATTGGTGTACCCATGAGTGTACAGCTAAAGCTACAATATGTACGTTTTTGATAGACCTGATCAAATTCACATAGACATGTGTTATAGATCTGTAATTCTCATTGAAAGCAAGTCTAAGAAGCGGTACATCAGCTCTATGTGTCCTATTTCTATGCTTTCCGTTCTTAGGTTTAATTTTTGCGTCTTTTTCTTTTGGTTTAGTGCACCAGCTTCAAACAGCTGAAAAAACAATATTTTTGGTAAATTAAAATATATTTATTTCACAGTGGTTTAGATGGTACAATGATTCTCTACACAATGACTTGTTTTGTCACAAAGTGAAATTAGGCAAACTATTAGAACATTTGCCAACAGGAAATGGTGGAGCGACATCTGCATTGCTATGGTCAGAGGGGGCTTTCCCTGTTGTAGTCATTATATTTCTACTGTGACCACCACTTGCTGTTTATCCATGCTAATGTTGCCTTTGGAAATCTAAACTCTACGCCAGTAGAGCCACGTGGATGTACACACACACGCACACGCACGTGCACGCACACACACAAGAACACACGCACACACGCACGTGCACGCACACACACACACACAAGAACACACACACACTACAGTCACAGAGGGTGATTGTTTTGGTAAATCTATTTGATCTGGTCATGCATTCCAGGCTAAATCTACTGTGGATGTCGTGTGAAATGGGTTCTGGAAGTATCTATAGAGTCCAGATAGAACCGGCGTCCTCATTCCATGGTTATTTATGGACTGTGGTATTATGGATATGTCCTCTCAGGATATGTCATACCGTATGTGTTGTACATAATCTAGCCGGTTTATGGATGTGGGTGTAGTTGCTTGTGGAGGCGGGGATTCAATTGTACTGCATTGCATTTCGAATCACCCCAAATGTAAACAATATACAGTACAGCCTACCTGCCCTCACCGTGATTGAGCTTCAAAATATCAACAAAATGTCCTGAGGACAGGAGCTGAGGTTCGTGCCATCATCCAATGATAATGTCACGAGACGTCAATCTTTAAATGCACTGCTGCCATGATGGGAAGCAGCAGGGGGTGTGTTGGCAGCAACGTGGTTCAGAAACACACTGAGAGGAAACGCATTGCTGAAAACAGGAATGAATTCTAGCCTGAACTGTGTCAGTTTGGGGTCTTCTGTCTGTTTTGCCTGTAAACCCGACATATGCAGCACAGAGTGGCATTCTAAACAGACACAAAGAGGCTCTGTTCAAACACACACACACACACAAACTTGTTCTTCCCTCCTTGTGGGGACCTAAAATGTATGTCCATTCAAAAAACTTAAACCTAACCCTTAACACTAACCCCAATTCTTACCCCAATTGTTACCCTAACCCTAAACTTAACCCCTAAGCTTAAAACAGTCCCCATGAGGGAGAATTTTCCTTGTTGTACTATCCTTGTGGGGGCCATTTGGGGATTTCAGGTCCCCACGACGATAGAAGAACAAGATCACACACACACGTTTTGGCTCCGGATCACGGCTCCTCTATAAAACACCAGTCTGGAGGAGGGAAGCTGCTGCTAGGACAAGACAACAGACAAAGCTCTTAGAACCTAACATCCGGAACTGACAGTAGACATCATGAAAGGGAGAGAAGATAGAGAGGGAGAGAAGGCAGAGGCCTTGGTAGGAGAGAAGGCAGTAGAGAAAGAGAGAGGGAGAGAGAGAGAACTGGAAAGGAGAGATAGCAGGAGAGAATAAGAGAGTGAGAGAGAGAGAGCTGGAGAGGAGAGAATAAGAGAGAGAGAGAGAGAGAGAGCTGGAGAGGAGAGATAGCAGGAGAGAATAAGAGCGTGAGAGAGAGAGAGAGCTGGAGAGGAGAGATAGCAGGAGAGAATAAGAGAGAGAGAGAGAGGGCGGGGAGAGAGTGGGAAACAGAGTAGTAGAGAGGAAGGATGGAGAGGAAGAGGGAGAGGACTGAAAAGGAGAGGACTTGGATGCTGTCCCACACACCCATACATTTCACAGTCAACAGCAGTTTTGAAAGGAAAGGAGTGTACCTCTTCTCAATGATGCTGGGGTTGGCTGTCACCAGGTTAGTTCTGGTCCCCACATCCTCAACATACTCCCTAGACAGTGGTGGAAGGTTGCACCTAGATACGAAAAACACAAGTACACATGTAAATTAATATACTGATAGTGACTTTACAGTGACCAGTTCTCTCTCTCTCCATTCACTATTTGACAACTTGGTCAGGATTGCAGATAGTGGTTCTTCATGTTTTGCTTTCAGAATGGAACTAGCTTTTAGCTTTTTGTTTGGATGGAGTTGGAGCTCCAAAGTAATTCTATTATTTTAGTCTTGCCTTCCCCAGGTTCAAGCCTGGTTTAAGCCCGCCAGGCATGCCTGAGATGGGGGGGACAACAGTGATCCAAGGTAGAACTAGTCTAGTCAACTAAATCAAACCCTCTGTTGTTAGTCCTCAAGGCTCCAGAGCCAAAATGATTCACTACTTGACCTCTCTCTCTCTCTCTCTCTCTCTCTCTCTCTCTCTCTCTCTCTCTCAGATATGACAACAACTGTTCTCATTCATTCTGATGGCTGATGCTCTTTCTGGCCCTGGCGAGCGCAGGACGGCCAAATCATATTTAGACGGGCACTGGAGCGGACAGCCCCTCTCTTACCGCATGACAAAGTCAGCCTGGTCAATGTCCTTCCCACAGCCGCTGTGCTTCAGGACCCCTCCATTGCCCACCACCGAACACTTTTTCAGGGGATGCTGAAGAGGTGTCTCCTGGTAAACGAGAGGGAAGTGAGTGTCATGAAGTGGGTAAACATACACACGTACACAAACACATCCTGAAGTGGACTGGCCTGAAACTTTTGTGAACAATCAAAGACAACGGTAAAGACAAGTCAAATGAGGTGAGAGGGATAGATAGGGCTGTTGCGGCGACCATATTACCAGCACGCCGGCAGTCACGAGTCATGAAGGCAGTCAAATTCCACGTGACCGTTTAGTCATGGTAATTAGGCTTCTCCAAGCTCTGATGCTGCTGATGGTCATTAGTAGCCTACCAAACTTGCTAACTGCCTGGTACTCAGCACTCTATTGTCCCTCTAATCACTCTGACATCATATGTATTCAAAAATCGAATCAAACACTTCATGAGAGTCCGTCATTGTAAATAAGAATTTGTTCTTAACTGAGGTGCCTAGTTAAATAAAGGTTAAATAAAAAGTCCATGAGCTCATGTTGCACAACATTTCTTTAGGCTGTGCAATTGCGTGAGAAAACGGAGTGATGGCCTCTATTAAAAAGAGGAGGATCCCATCCGCTTCTATAGGCTAGGCCTACTATATTTATTTCTCAACTTTCCTAATATGAAGCACATTGCTTCTCTTTACAACAGGAAGCCTCCCGAGTGGCGCAGAGGTCTAAGGCACTGCATCGCAGTGCTTGAGACATCACTACAGACCCGTGTTCGATCCCGGGCTGTGTTGCAGCCGGCCCAGCATCGTTAAGGGAGGGCTTGGCCGGCCGGGATGTACTTGTCCCATCGCGCTCTAGCAACTCCTTGTGGCGGGCAGGGCGCATGCATGCTGACTTCGGTTATACTGTGTTTCCGCCGACACATTGGTGTGTCTGGCTTCCGGGTTAAGTGAGCAGTGTGTCAAGAAGCAGTGCAGCTTGGCAGGGTCATGTTTCGGAGCACGCGTGGCTCTCGACCTTCGCCTCTTCCAAGTCCATATGGAAGTTGCAGTGATGGGACATCATTAAAAAGTACAAAAAAAATGTGTATAGTCTACCTGGCTGGCAGGAGTATAGCCTACCAAAACAGGAGTATAGCCTACCTGGCTGGCATGAAAATGAACCATGGGAAAAGTGTCCTCCATTCGCTATTTAAGTGCATAGATGACATGCATTTTTCCCGCTGCCCCTGTTTGGAGACAGGTGCATGATAATGGTCCATTCTAAATCAAAATAAATTTCACACATATTATTTAGTATATGTAAAGACAAGATTAAATCAAGAACAGTCTGATGGGTGATAATATTAGCCTATCACTTGTGAATTATATATAACCACCTGTGAATGATGCCCAGCGTAAGAAACAAACTTTTTTGTAAAAAAAAGTGATCATAGTCACACACCTCATGTAGCCTAGCCCTTAGGCCTATATGTTTTGATAAGGTTAGTATCACACCTGATGTAGCCTAGCCCTTAGGCCTATATGTTTTGATAAGGTTAGTATCACACCTCATGTAGCCTAGCCCTTAGGCCTATATGTTTTGATATGGTTAGTATCACACCTGATGTAGCCTAGCCCTTAGGCCTATATGTTTTGATAAGGTTAGTATCACACCTCATGTAGCCTAGCCCTTAGGCCTATATGTTTTGATAAGGTTAGTATCACACCTCATGTAGCCTAGCCCTTAGGCCTATATGTTTTGATAAGGTTAGTATCACACCTCATGTAGCCTAGACCTTAGGCCTATATGTTTTGATAAGGTTAGTATCACACCTCATGTAGCCTAGCCCTTAGGCCTATATGTTTTGATAAGGTTAGTATCACACCTCATGTAGCCTAGCCCTTAGGCCTATATGTTTTGATAAGGTTAGTATCACACCTCATGTAGCCTAGCCCTTAGGCCTATATGTTTTGATAACGTTAGTATCACACCTCATGTAGCCTAGCCCTTAGGCCTATATGTTTTGATAAGGTTAGTATCACACCTCATGTAGCCTAGCCCTTAGGCCTATATGTTTTGATAAGGTTAGTATCACACCTCATGTAGCCTAGCCCTTAGGCCTATATGTTTTGATAAGGTTAGTATCACACCTCATGTAGCCTAGCCCTTAGGCCTATATGTTTTGATACGGTTAGTATCACACCTCATGTAGCCTAGCCCTTAGGCCTATATGTTTTTATAAGGTTTGTATCACACCTCATGTAGCCTAGCCCTTAGGCCTATATGTTTTGATAAGGTTAGTATCACACCTCATGTAGCCTAGCCCTTAGGCCTATATGTTTTGATACGGTTAGTATCACACCTCATGTAGCCTAGCCCTTAGGCCTATATGTTTTTATAAGGTTTGTATCACCACTAAAGTGGCCAAATAACTTCTTAAAATTAAGCACATTAATTCGCTTTACAAGGGGTGTAGAGCCTAACTGGCATACATAAACAGCGAATGAGTTTCAAGTTTGGGGAAGATAATAGGATAGGTCAGCTTTTGTACTATGAGGGATAGTAGGCTAATGCTTTTGCTGTTCGTTAAGCCTACTCGTCTTGTTGGCAGACGAAAAGTAAATGTGAACAGTTCTTCCAATATCTTCAATATGCACCTCGGAATTGGATAAGGACTTGGGCAATTGCGTCCCAGATGTTTCTGTCTTCACCTGTAACCTGTGAGAAACACCCGATCACGTGATAGAGAGCAATGTGAGTGAGAGGTGCTTTGGAGCGCGCAGCATTCATCGAGAAGGGCACAACGCAGCACTCCGTGCCAAGAGCAAAACAGCCACTGGCCGCAAAAGGCATGGACTTTTTTAGGGTGCATTATGACCACACAAAGGGGATGCCGCCGTGAAATTCTAGGCATTATCAAGTGCTTGTCAAATTGTGAATGAGAGACTGATAAAGTGTGTACAGCCTGAGCAAAAAACAGGCCTTTCAAGTCGCATCATGCAGCCTTACAATGTATTCAAATGTTTAAATAAAAACATATAGCCCAACATTTGTAAAACAAGTTACATTAATAACTCCAAATTAAGCATATAGGAGTACCTATTTCTATGTTAACCGCTCAACACAGAATAGCCACATGTGCAACACTCAAATAGTTTGGAGAAAATATCCTTTCTACTTTATTCAACTGTTCAATTGTATTCTTCATACTATAAAATAATATAAAATAATGACATGGAATTTAAAGCAAATCTTGTCTGCTAAATGAACTAGTGTAGCCCACAGCCATTTGGCATAGCCAGATCAAGACCTAACATAAGGACAACTCAGAGCATGTTATTCTGTTCTTCTGAAATAGTCTACATTTTCTTCATGTAATGCTTCTTTAGACCTGTCTAAAATAAATAATGGATTTATTGTGAATGAAAAAGTCAAGGGGTCTGAATACTTTCCGAATGTACTGTAAATATTGACTACTTTCCTAAAAAAGTATAAAGCAATAAATGTCTGCTCACGGTTTGCTACAGACGGACAGCAAACATTGAGTGGACAGAGGACATTCACTTATTTTCCATTGCTATAATATTTTGACCAGCTCTTGCGATAAGTTAAATTTGGATACATGTAAAGTAAATAAACAAATGCACTTTATACATTTGTGGAACATTCTTATCAGAATTTAGAACGTACTAGGAATATAAACTAAAAGTCCTGGGAAAGTTCCCAGACGGCTAGCTGGGTACTCTCTTTTCAACCTCCATTACAGGCCGACCATAAGGGCCTAAGCATGGCCAGTGTTGGCCAGTGAATGGGGTGTCTATGGGTGCCTCTTGAGGCAAATCCTTTCTATTCGTTTGGCTTGTTGCTGTGAGTCTGCGCCCTGCTTGAGCCGGTGCCAGCGATGAACAGAGAGTCCCGAGAGAAACAAATGCTCTCATTATTCCCTTTGGAGTGGAGGACTAGACCCCCTCATCCTCCTATTCACCCCCCCCCCCCCCCCCCCCCCCCTGTGTTCCCCCCAGGGTGCCTGGTGAACCATGAAAGGGGCTGAGCCAGCTAGAGGAGAACAATGGCCAGCTCACAGTTCTGGGAACATATCACTCCATATCATTGTAACACATGTGATCCAAACATTAGTTATATTTTTATTATATCTCACTGAGAGAAGTATTATGAGATGAGAGTAGGGATAGCACAAGCCAAAACACAGGCCAAAACACGGGCCAAAACACGGGCCAAAACACTGACCATCTCACGGGCCAAAACACGTGCCAACGCACGGGCCAAAACACAGACCAACACACAGACCAAAACACACACCAACATTTTTTTTGAAACCAGGCTATACTTTTTAATAAATTAAAAAAATTAAACCAGACAAATGAGAGGAGAAGAAAGAGGATGAGAGATGATGAGCACTACTGACAAGGGCAGAAGCAATCACAGCCTAAAAGCCCTTTCTATGTGATCAAAGCTAACAAAGCTTCTCCATTAATCAGCCAACTCCTAAAGGACACATTCCTCCAATGCCAACCGATGCCAACGCTTCACTGCGTGGTCAGAAGGGCTCTGTTTTGCTGTGCCCATGAGCTTGGTGGCACTGCCAGTTCTGGTCAGGCATGGCTCGCTCTCTATGCCCAGACCTGCAATTAGTGCTCCGACTGAGACAGAAAAGTTAGCCCTACTCATGACGACCCAGGAGTGTGTTTCCATGTCAAAAGAGAGAGAGAGAGACATTGCTCAACAGAGAGGCTGAGTCTATAACATTCATGCACAGGGGAAAAAGTAGACAAATAGTGTATGAATACTTGTGTGTGTGTGTGTGTGTGTGTGTGTGTGTGTGTGTGTGTGTGTGTGTGTGTGTGTGTGTGTGTGTGTGTGTGTGTGTGTGTGTGTGTGTGTGTGTGTGTGTGTGTGTGTGTGTGTGTGTGAGTGAGTGCCTCCTCTTCCCTGCTTCAGGCTCTATTTTTGTCAGGCAGTGGTTATACAGTACTGTCTAGAGCTGTCCTTGTGTATAATGTGTGTGTGGGTGAGTAGCCACTGGCGGTTAGGACGTGGGAAGATAGGGTACACAAACACACACTGGACACACACTCACTCACTCACATGCTCTGCAAACACAGCACACAGATCTCACAGGACGCACACGCGCGCGCACAGTGACACGCACACACACTCTCTGGATCCCTCTCTCTCCACGTCAAGAGGATTGCTGTAACGTCAATGCCTCAGTCATAAACAGGTACATTAGATGGTGTCAAGGCAACCTTTACTAGTAGGGAGACTGACACACACCCACACACAATAAAAGGGGATTTACCTCAGTAACACGGCAGTGAGGCTCAGCTAGGTGCATCTCCTCTGTCTGAATAAGGACAGTGAGGTGTGAAACCAGAACTATCCCAGGGCAGCAACATCTATACCTTGAACTTTAGAATAACATACCCACTGGCCAGAAACTGGTCACATCAACGTTGTTTCCACGTCATTTCAACGACAACAACAATGATCTGATGATGTTCAATAAACGTGGGAGAAATGATTGGATTTGCAAAAAGACATCACCGTAAGGAAATGTCATCTTTTTCTTCACCCAACTTATATTTTTTTTCCAGAGAGGAGTCACAGACACAAAGATAACCCTGACCCATCCCCCCTCAGTACCCATTTACCCGCCCAAATCCTACCTCCTGATCCAGAAACCATGTTTCCCATGCCGCCTGGCCCCTCTCCCCACCTTCCCGAAGAAAGCATGGCTCCCACCCCTTTCCATCCCACCTAGCAACCGAGGTTGCTTACCAGTCCCCCTCCCACCCACCCATCCCTGAGTCTCCCCTTACATTCCTCCCAATCCCCCACAACGACCAGAGACCCCACCCCCCGTACCACCAACTTTTAGCCTAAATCAAATAACATGTTTGTTGACTTCACATTCAATTCACGTTAGTTTACATCTCAACCAAATGTATATCAAAACTAGACGTTGAAATTACGTTCATGTCCAGTGTGTAGCCATGGAGAAAGAGATAAATGAGTGATCACCATGACCCCAAATAGGGAATCAGCAGAGCTCAATCAGGAGTGTGTTGGGGGAGATAAAGAGAGAAACATAGGGAGTGGAGGTAGTGTGAGAGAGAGAGAGAGAGAGAGAGAGAGAGAGAGAGAGAGAGAGAGAGAGAGGAGGGGGCGAGAGAGCGAGTTAGAGAGGGAGAGGGGGTTGAGGAAGAGAAGGGGAGATGAAGAACATTAGGGTGTGAGAGACAAAGCGAGAGATTTTTTTTAAAAATGGCATATCTGAGCGAATGAGAGAAGAGTGGGAGCAAGAGAGGGATAGAGCGAGGAACAAAAGAGAACGCAAGTAACTCTGACTGTAACCCTCTGACTGTATCCCTTTTTAGGGAACTGAAAACATTGTAGAAGGAATTCAAAACATCTTCACAGTGTAGCCTATATGGTAACATTTGTAACCCAATATGTATTAACGAACTTTGTGTTTGAGTTGATTCCCTACTTCCTCTCCTCTTTTGTCTGTGGACTTGGTGTAGATAACGAACCATGACCTTATGGCACAAATTACACACACACTTCACCTCCCCCATCTCCGACACACTGTCTAAACATGCCACTTTTACACTTTTATAAAAAAAGGTGATATCTAGAACCTAAAAGGGTTATCCGTCTGTCCCCATAGGAGAAACCTTTGAAGAACCCATTTTTGGTTCCATTTGGGTAGAACCATTTGGAACCCTCCGCAGATGGTTCTACATGGAACCAGAAAGGGTTCTACCTGGAACCAAAAAGGGTTCTCCTATGGGGACTTCTGAAGAACCCTTTTGGAACCCTTTTCTCTAAGAGTGTAGCATTGAGTCACATGAATGTACAGTATGTATATGTGTAATGAATGAATATCCTAGGCTGTAGATTGTTGTTTTTCTGGAAATGTCTTTTTGGTTACGTAGCTAAAATGCTGCCGTTTCTCTCTCTCTCCCTCTGCAGTGGAATTGTTTTCTCCCTATTCCTCCTCATCTTCTCCCACTCAAAATACAGCACACACGCATACAATCACACAAGACACACACCACACACACATCCAGACACTTGCTTTAACCTACACGCACACACACGCACACACACACACACATACACACACACCTAAACCCCCCTCTACAGATACACACACACTGTCACTACCTAGAATAACAACAACAGTTGTCTTGTCACACTAGTGTTTTCTCAGCGCTAGGTAGTAGTGGGCGAGCAGGCCACGCATCAACAGTCCTGGGGGCTGGGACTCACAGTAGCTTTTTCCATCTCTCCTTGAAACCATTAACACCTGCAACAGGGGGGGTTCATACTGCATGTTCTGCTCTGAGTAACAAGGGATGGTCTGTTGTTAGTAACCAAAGAGTCAGATACAAATGAAAGAGAAAGAGTCCAACATTTCTTTCATTATTACTCTCAATGTTCTGCTTAGAACACGCACAGGCACACACACACACACACACACACACACACACACACACACACACACACACACACACACACACACACACACACACACACACACACACACACACACACACACACACACACACACACACACACACACACACACACACACACCACCTGGCAGAAAACATGTAGGCCTCTACAGACTAATGGATATATCTGATGAGTGCCACAATTTGACAACCCATCTGTGTTTTTCCCCACATTTTGAGGACTGAATATCTCCGGTTATCTGATCCAATCTCCAATGAGGGTTTTCACATCCTCCTTTATGTCCTCTCTGTCATGATAAAGTGGGATCCATCTCAAATCCCACAGCTTGCATTCAGGGTGTCATATTCCCATGTTCCCCGGGGCTCGTGACCTATGACAAATAATTTCCCAACAGCACAATCTGTTCCCTTTTTTAGTCTCTAGGTGGATGACGCGTCTTTAAGTTCCCTATACCCCCTAAATTACTCAGAAGGGTATCTCAATCATCTAAAGTAGATTCCTCTACCGTGTCTCCTCTCCTTCAACTAAACAGATTTTCACCTCTCCACTCTTTTCAGACCAGTGCAGACTGAAGGAGAGGAGACAAGGAGGAAACCACAGACTATTGACATTCCCCCTTACTGGTTTACTGTTACATTGGGTTGATGACCTTGAATAAGGCCTGTGTGTCTATGTACGCTGATGACTCAACAGTATACACGTCGGCTATGACAGTAAAATAAAAAACGGACACCCATAGAGCTCCAGTCAGTTTTCCAATGGGTTAACTAGCGATAGGCTGGTGATCAATATCTCAAAAACTAAAAGCATCGTTTTTCGGACAAATCACTCGCTCAACCCTAAACCTCATCTAGATCTATTCTTGAAATGTTTTTGTCAATTGAGCAAGTTGAGGAGACTAAACTGCTGGATGTAACCCTAGACAGCAAGCTGTCACGGTCAAGTTGAGGAGACTAAACTGCTGGATGTAACCCTAGACAGCAAGCTGTCACGGTCAAGTTGAGGAGACTAAACTGCTGGATGTAACCCTAGATAGCAAGCTGTCACAGTCAAGTTGAGGAGACTAAACTGCTGGATGTAACCCTAGACAGCAAGCTGTCACGGTCAAGTTGAGGAGACTAAACTGCTGGATGTAACCCTAGACAGCAAGCTGTCACGGTCAAGTTGAGGAGACTAAACTGCTGGATGTAACCCTAGACAGCAAGCTATCACGGTCAAGTTGAGGAGACTAAACTGCTGGATGTAACCCTAGACAGCAAGCTGTCACGGTCAAGTTGAGGAGACTAAACTGCTGGATGTAACCCTAGATAGCAAGCTGTCACGGTCAAGTTGAGGAGACTAAACTGCTGGATGTAACCCTAGACAGCAAGCTGTCACGGTCAAGTTGAGGAGACTAAACTGCTGGATGTAACCCTAGATAGCAAGCTGTCACGGTCAAGTTGAGGAGACTAAACTGCTGGATGTAACCCTAGACAGCAAGCTGTCACGGTCAAGTTGAGGAGACTAAACTGCTGGATGTAACCCTAGATAGCAAGCTGTCACGGTCAAGTTGAGGAGACTAAACTGCTGGATGTAACCCTAGACAGCAAGCTGTCACGGTCAAGTTGAGGAGACTAAACTGCTGGATGTAACCCTAGATAGCAAGCTGTCACGGTCAAGTTGAGGAGACTAAACTGCTGGATGTAACCCTAGACAGCAAGCTGTCACGGTCAAGTTGAGGAGACTAAACTGCTGGATGTAACCCTAGACAGCAAGCTGTCACGGTCAAGTTGAGGAGACTAAACTGCTGGATGTAACCCTAGATAGCAAGCTGTCACGGTCAAGTTGAGGAGACTAAACTGCTGGATGTAACCCTAGACAGCAAGCTGTCACGGTCAAGTTGAGGAGACTAAACTGCTGGATGTAACCCTAGATAGCAAGCTGTCACGGTCAAGTTGAGGAGACTAAACTGCTGGATGTAACCCTAGATAGCAAGCTGTCACGGTCAAGTTGAGGAGACTAAACTGCTGGATGTAACCCTAGACAGCAAGCTGTCACGGTCAAGTTGAGGAGACTAAACTGCTGGATGTAACCCTAGATAGCAAGCTGTCACGGTCAAGTTGAGGAGACTAAACTGCTGGATGTAACCCTAGATAGCAAGCTGTCACGGTCAAGTTGAGGAGACTAAACTGCTGGATGTAACCCTAGACAGCAAGCTGTCACGGTCAAGTTGAGGAGACTAAACTGCTGGATGTAACCCTAGACAGCAAGCTGTCACGGTCAAGTTGAGGAGACTAAACTGCTGGATGTAACCCTAGACAGCAAGCTGTCACGGTCAAGTTGAGGAGACTAAACTGCTGGATGTAACCCTAGATAGCAAGCTGTCACGGTCAAGTTGAGGAGACTAAACTGCTGGATGTAACCCTAGACAGCAAGCTGTCACGGTCAAGTTGAGGAGACTAAACTGCTGGATGTAACCCTAGATAGCAAGCTGTCACGGTCAAGTTGAGGAGACTAAACTGCTGGATGTAACCCTAGATAGCAAGCTGTCACGGTCAAGTTGAGGAGACTAAACTGCTGGATGTAACCCTAGACAGCAAGCTGTCACGGTCAAGTTGAGGAGACTAAACTGCTGGATGTAACCCTAGACAGCAAGCTGTCACGGTCAAGTTGAGGAGACTAAACTGCTGGATGTAACCCTAGATAGCAAGCTGTCACGGTCAAGTTGAGGAGACTAAACTGCTGGATGTAACCCTAGACAGCAAGCTGTCACGGTCAAGTTGAGGAGACTAAACTGCTGGATGTAACCCTAGATAGCAAGCTGTCACGGTCAAGTTGAGGAGACTAAACTGCTGGATGTAACCCTAGATAGCAAGCTGTCACGGTCAAGTTGAGGAGACTAAACTGCTGGATGTAACCCTAGACAGCAAGCTGTCACGGTCAAGTTGAGGAGACTAAACTGCTGGATGTAACCCTAGACAGCAAGCTGTCACGGTCAAGTTGAGGAGACTAAACTGCTGGATGTAACCCTAGACAGCAAGCTGTCACGGTCAAGTTGAGGAGACTAAACTGCTGGATGTAACCCTAGACAGCAAGCTGTCACGGTCAAGTTGAGGAGACTAAACTGCTGGATGTCACCCTAGATAGCAAGCTGTCACGGTCAAGTTGAGGAGACTAAACTGCTGGATGTAACCCTAGACAGCAAGCTGTCACGGTCAAGTTGAGGAGACTAAACTGCTGGATGTAACCCTAGATAGCAAGCTGTCACGGTCAAGTTGAGGAGACTAAACTGCTGGATGTAACCCTAGACAGCAAGCTGTCACGGTCAAGTTGAGGAGACTAAACTGCTGGATGTAACCCTAGATAGCAAGCTGTCACGGTCAAGTTGAGGAGACTAAACTGCTGGATGTAACCCTAGACAGCAAGCTGTCACGGTCAAGTTGAGGAGACGAAACTGCTGGATGTAACCCTAGACAGCAAGCTGTCACGGTCCAGTTGAGGAGACTAAACTGCTGGATGTAACCCTAGATAGCAAGCTGTCACGGTCAAGTTGAGGAGACTAAACTGCTGGATGTAACCCTAGACAGCAAGCTGTCACGGTCAAAGCATATATACTGAGTGGTTGCTAAAATAGAAGAGGTCTGTCGGTGATACGGCGTGGCTCTGCTTTCTTGATTTCTCAGTCGACCAGACAGGTCCCACAGGCCTTAGTTTTGTCGCATCTGGACTCATTTTTATTGATTTATTTTTGTTGAACCTTTATTTAACTAGGCAAGTCAAATAAGAACAAATTCTTATTTACAATGGCAAAAGGCCTGCTGCGGTGACTACTGCCCAGTTATGTGGTCATGTGCGGCGAAGAGGGACATAAGTAAATTGCAGTTGGTCCAGAACAAAGCAGCACGTATCGCACTTAGATGTACACAGAGAGTGAATGTCAGTAACATGCACGTCATGGCTCAGAGTTGAGGAGAGATGGACTTCATCACTATTGGTCTTTGTGTGAGGTGTTGATGTGTTTGTCGGTACCACACTGTCTGTTCAAGCAGTTGTCACACAGTTCGGACATTCATCGGTACAACACAAGACATGCAATGTGATGTTTTCACAGTCCCCAGGTCCAGAACAGAGGCTGGGAAACACTGTATTAAATATAGACATGACTACATGGAACTCTCTGCCACCCCAGGTAACTCAAGCTAGCAATAAAAACATATAAAAGAACACCTTACGGAACATCGAGGAGTGTGAAGAGACACAGACATTTTTATATATTTTGTATTGTATTATGTAGGAACGGCTTATAGGGCAGGAGCCATCTCCTGTTTCTGAAGCGTGAGGCAGAGACAGGAGATGATGTAGTATTATGTAGTGTTATGTAGTATTATGTAGTGTTATGTAGTATTATCTAGTTTTATGTAGTATTATGTATATTATGTTATCATATTATGCATTTTATTTGCTGTGTTTTGTTTGGACCCAAGGATGAGTTATTTATTTAATGTATTTCTTGTGACTTGCAGGTCTGACGTGGCCCATGAGCCAGGATTTTCAGACCACAACGTGGAGGACAACTAGGCCATAACTAAAGGCTGAGGATAACTTCCTTCTGAAATGTATGGTATGTGGTCATAAAGGGTTTACTTTTAATTATGATTTATTTTATTTATTAGGATCCCCAATTAAAAAGTCTAAATAAATAAATAAAATACAAGAAATAATAATAATAATAGGGGATCCTAATATATAAATAAATAATAATTAAAAGTAAACCCTTTAAGACCACATACTATACATGTCATAAGACCTTCAGTTATGGCCTAGTTCTCCTCAGCCTTCAGTTATGGCCTAGTTCTCCTCAGCCTTCAGTTATGGCCTAGTTCTCCTCAGCCTTCAGTTATGGCCTAGTTCTCCTCAGCCTTCAGTTATGGCCTAGTTCTCCTCAGCCTTCAGTTATGGCCTAGTTCTCCTCAGCCTTCAGTTATTGCCTAGTTCTCCTCAGCCTTCAGTTATTGCCTAGTTCTCCTCAGCCTTCAGTTATGGCCTAGTTCTCCTCAGCCTTCAGTTATTGCCTAGTTCTCCTCAGCCTTCATTTATGGCCTAGTTCTCCTCAGCCTTCAGTTATGGCCTATATCTCCTCAGCCTTCAGTTATTGCCTAGTTCTCCTCAGCCTTCAGTTATGGCCTAGTTCTCCTCAGCTTTCAGTTATGGCCTAGTTCTCCTCAGCCTTCAGTTATTGCCTAGTTCTCCTCAGCCTTCAGTTATTGCCTAGTTCTCCTCAGCCTTCAGTTATGGCCTAGTTCTCCTCAGCCTTCAGTTATGGCCTAGTTCTCCTCAGCCTTCAGTTATGGCCTAGGTCTCCTCAGCCTTCAGTTATGGCCTAGTTCTCCTCAGCCTTCAGTTATGGCCTAGTTCTCCTCAGCCTTCAGTTATTGCCTAGTTCTCCTCAGCCTTCAGTTATGGCCTAGTTCTCCTCAGCCTTCAGTTATTGCCTAGTTCTCCTCAGCCTTCAGTTATGGCCTAGTTCTCCTCAGCCTTCAGTTATGGCCTAGTTCTCCTCAGCCTTCAGTTATGGCCTAGTTCTCCTCAGCCTTCAGTTATGGCCTAGTTCTCCTCAGCCTTCAGTTATGGCCTAGTTCTCCTCAGCCTTCAGTTATGGCCTAGGTCTCCTCAGCCTTCAGTTATGGCCTAGTTCTCCTCAGCCTTCAGTTATGGCCTAGTTCTCCTCAGCCTTCAGTTATTGCCTAGTTCTCCTCAGCCTTCAGTTATGGCCTAGTTCTCCTCAGCCTTCAGTTATTGCCTAGTTCTCCTCAGCCTTCAGTTATGGCCTAGTTCTCCTCAGCCTTCAGTTATGGCCTAGTTGGGTTATTGGGTAAGCATTAGAATAAGCCGCCTCAACATTTGCAGCCATAGGTGGTAATATCTCTGTAGGAGCTGATCTGTCATCAGTATTGTGAAAGAATTGTAATGTTAAGGAAAGATTTGAATGGAGAAAGCTGATCCGAGAGCAGCGCTCCCTTTATTTATATCTTATCAGTATCGATCGACACATGCTCCAACGACGCACTTAGCGACCGTTCTCTGAGTGGTGTTTTAGGAAACGCATGTTACATCTTCGGCCGTTGTAGGAAAGATGCATCGTTAAAACACTCGTAAGCCATCGCTATCGGGAAACAGGGCCCTTTTCAGTTGTGCTGAAATGTAGGTAAGGTGACAGACATTACTAACACTGATCTGAATAAAAGGCATTGAAAGTCACATCAATTTCTAAGGACGAGAAGCACTCCAAACAGGACGATGGGAAAGTAAATGCTAGTGGTTCGAATGTGAACACGTAGCAGATATAGGTGTTCTCCTGGTTGGACACGAACTGGAAACAGCTGACTGCCATGTTTAACGTTGCATTCTAAACACTGTGTTTAAGATGAGAACATTTATTGGCAAATCTAAATGCCTATTGGTTTTAAACACTGACAGTTAGGTTATCGACTTGTCATGTGTTTTATGGTTTTACAGTGTATGTTGCAGAGGTTAGACTCACTTCTCAGTTCAAAGTGTCTATCGTTCACTATGTGTTTTAGTGAGATGGTAATGATGTTCTTATCTTGGAGACCTGTGAAAGGGGTGATAGCGTGGGGATTTCACAGTTGAGCTTGGGTGAAAGGGAAGGTGGTGAGAAACTGATTAAGTTGTTACATATATTTATGGCCATCATTGTGAAGCAAGTTACTGTAGAGACCCTGCCCTTGTTAAAAATCTTAAAAGAGTGTTAACCATTAACACAGACTATGGCTGGTGTGTTTTCATTGGGTCAGGGGGTTTGGAGTTCAATTCCACACATGGACAACCCCCAAATTCTCTACACTACCATCAGTGACCATGCAAGTGTGATCACAGACACAAACACATACAAACACACAGAAATATATGATTGGGTTTTTAGGTGTGTTAGAGTTGGGCTGGAACAAAAGCCTGCTCACTGCTGGCCTCCAGGACCAAAGTAGAGGCCTACCTGCACAAAGAGAGAGTAGGTCTCATTGTTGACTGTGTGTGAGTGGTAAAACTCTCCGTCGTACCACAGGACCTTCCCCATAGGTGAATTCTGCTTGGTCACCGCAAACATTCTCCTTGGGTCACAGCACTCTGAAAGCAGCTTCCTGTAACGAGAGAGGGAGTAGGATGACGTTGTATCTCGACACTGATCTAATGTCAGTTTAGGGTGTCATCCCTTATGTGTGAGTTTAGGATTTGGGGAGGGTAAGCTGATCCTAGATCTGTGGTAAATGGGAAACCTTTACCCCTGAGCTATAAATAGACAGTCAGAATGAGAAGAGAATTTGTCATTGAGTGACACTCAGACAGTGTATAAATTGAGACGGTCTCTTGATCTGAATTATAGTTACCAGTCTGGGACTCTGGGCCACATGTAATTTGAGCATTCTCTATTGATTAAATAAACGCTCATTGCAGAGTGGGCACTGTCAACTATAATTCAGATCATGAGACAACTGTCTCAATTGATACAGTGTCCAAGTGTCATGCATGCTATTTTAACACAATGACACATTCATACATGCTTCATAAATCCTGTCTGCGTCGACAGTAGGCCTACTGTGGGGAAGCCTGAGTAGTGTAAATGCATTTGGAATCCATTAGGAGTCGGCGCAGATATGATAAAAAATATAATCTTCAGTCCAACTGTGGGCGTCAATTGGCAAATGGAAAAAGGCTGGTTGTTGATGGTTACTTTGTCCTAGATTCAGCACCACCAGTACAGTTGCATTTCTGTCGTTTCCATGGACACACACACAGCTTCGGCTGCGAGGCAACCTTTTCAACTCCAAACGTGCTAAACCATAGAGATCCTATTCAATTATTCTAATTCCCTCTTGCACCATCATAAAACGCGTCTCTGTGCCTTTCCGTGCAGGTGCCACATTCTGCGCATTTCCCTAATCTGCTTTCCTCAGTGCTTTAGCCTACGACTCCCGTCATATTCTCGTGAGAATGCGACTAGATACAACAAATGGGCCTACCATACCGTGACTGTTGTGCCCTGGAGATTCAGCTTGATAGTGATAGATTTTCTTTTCACCATTTGCATTCCTCTTTTTCCATTTAATAAACATTATTATTATAATTAGCCTATGTATTGTCTTGTTATGTGCGTAAATAGACTGTAGGAGATGTTAGGCTACTTGGACACAATCATGTAATAATGTTTTGCTATATTGTTGAATATTAATATTGCTATGAATTATTTATGAGGGCCAAATCGCATAGGCCTAATGTTTTGAGATGAGTGAAAACCCACCTGAACAGATCGATGTCCGTCTGGTTCCTCTGCCATACTTGTCCCTGCCGCAGCACTTCATCAACTATCTCCTTGTCGCTCCGGAGTCTGTACACTGGGAAAATGTAGAGCCAGCATAACACGAGCACACACAGAACGGCCCACACCGACAGCTTGCTCCGGTGGCATCTCACCAACATCGTTACAGCTTGTGGTTCACGAATCACAACCGGCCTACTCAAACAAATCTAGTATGGTGAGAAAAAGGCAAGCTGGCCCTCTCCGTTAGCTATGTATGATAGGTTTTATGGAGATGGCATCCTTTCTCATCCAGAAGGCTCGGAGTCTCAATGGAAATGCGCGTTGGTATTCTTCCTGCTAGTGCAAGCATCGAATTCCTTAGTTTAGCTCCCAAACTGCCGGTTTTGTTATAAATGCTTGGTGATGTTTTGTAGCATGAAGGGATCCGCTATCCATGCGCCATCTCGGCCGGCGGTAAGCTAGCGGGCTTCGCTCTCTGCAGCGGCGGGTTGCTGGAATCCACCACACTCGTCTTGGTGCATCACTGACCCCGCATGCATCACCTAGATGTCCGCCGCTCTCTCCCTACACAACAGCGGTCTTGTGTGAAATCCCTGCCCGGTTCCCTAGAGCCACATCGCCCTTTGTGGTCACTTATTTTGGTACATCCAACCCGAATGGACCATGCTACCCCTTCCTCATCTCCTCTCTCTCCTTGTCCTGCTGGATCTTCTTGGAAACCTTGCAAGTGTACTGAGCAAAATCCATTGAATCTCTTTCTTTCTCTCCCCCTCTTTAACTACCATGGGTCTACATCCCTCCAACCTAGACTCAGGGGTAGACGTAACATAGTAAACGTAAATCCAGGACAACCCAGGATACAGTGGGTTACATTTCTTGTGGTGCCTATAGAAAGTCTACACCCCTTGACTTTTTTCAAAAATGTCTGCCTTAAAGTTAAATCTAAAGGGATTCATTTAGATTGTTTTACTACAATGAAAGAAAGTTATAGCACATTTTCAAAAATTAAGGGGAAAAAACGAAGTATCAAAATTGGATAAGTCTCCACCCCTAAGTTACAGTTCTTCTCGATTGCTAACACACTTTTAATGATACTGGGGTCCACCTGATCTCCATCATAACCTAATGAGCAAAAAAATATTACTTTGTACAAAACTAAGTCATTTCTTATTGCTTTCAAGCACAACACAAATGGTAAGCACATTTTTGCAAAACAGTAAACACTATTCTCTATGAAAGATGCAAAACTCAATTGAGTAAATCATAACAAACTAAATCAAAACATTTGGTCACAGCTGATACAAATGACTCTCATGATTGTGAACCTCTTCTGCACAAAACTTCTTTGTACAATTGTTCAGCAATCAATTCTTATTCATGCATAAGAGAGGTCACTTCTGAGTTGCTGTTTGCAAGAATGGACCAAGGACAAGGACAAAGGAGAGGTAGCGGGGCCCATAGAGGAAAATAGTTCAGCTCTCAGGTCAAAAGGGAAACAGGTCAAATAAAGCCTTTTGTTTCTGGATATTCATGCTCTTGAGTGACATTCTTTCTGTATGGAACATCTTTGGTACAATAATCTTAGGAAAAAATAACACAACCCATGCTGTGCTAATATGTTTACTTGCCTTTAATGGTGCATACTATAATTATAGTATCAACAAATGGCACAGACATATAAAAGAGGGTTGACCATGTTAGGTATATTGATAGTTGTAGTTAGTATTTATTGGGCCATCGTGTAATGATTGATTGA
Organism: Salvelinus namaycush; assembly: GCF_016432855.1. Lineage (NCBI taxonomy): Eukaryota > Metazoa > Chordata > Actinopteri > Salmoniformes > Salmonidae > Salvelinus > Salvelinus namaycush. The sequence goes on from NW_024057875.1 coordinate 60,475, forward strand.
AATTACTTTTAATTAACAAGTTGTATGTTTTGATGGAGGTAGTTGATTTAACACCTCTTGGGAAGCCATTCTGGTGTGTCTTTGGCATCAACATTTAAGAAAAAAATTGAAATATAACAAATAATTAAGGAGCAACAATAAAAAAACAGAGTCAATGTGCGGAGGCATCGGTTAGTCGAAGTAATTGAGTTAATAGAGGTAGAGTGACTATGCATGGATAATAAACAGAGAGTAGCAGCAGTGTACATGTAGGTAGAGGTGAAGTGACTATGCATGGATAATAAACAGAGAGTAGCAGCAGTGTACATGTAGGTAGAGGTGAAGTGACTATGCATGGATAATAAACAGAGAGTAGCAGCAGTGTACATGTAGGTAGAGGTGAAGTGACTATGCATGGATAATAAACAGAGAGTAGCAGCAGTGTACATGTAGGTAGAGGTGAAGTGACTATGCATGGATAATAAACAGAGAGTAGCAGCAGTGTACATGTAGGTAGAGGTGAAGTGACTATGCATGGATAATAAACAGAGAGTAGCAGCAGTGTACATGTAGGTAGAGGTAAAGTGACTATGCATGGATAATAAACAGAGAGTAGCAGCAGTGTACATGTAGGTAGAGGTGAAGTGACTATGCATGGATAATAAACAGAGAGTAGCAGCAGTGTACATGTAGGTAGAGGTAGAGTGACTATGCATGGATAATAAACAGAGAGTAGCAGCAGTGTACATGTAGGTAGAGGTGAAGTGACTATGCATGGATAATAAACAGAGAGTAGCAGCAGTGTACATGTAGGTAGAGGTAAAGTGACTATGCATGGATAATAAACAGAGAGTAGCAGCAGTGTACATGTAGGTAGAGGTGAAGTGACTATGCATGGATAATAAACAGAGAGTAGCAGCAGTGTACATGTAGGTAGAGGTAAAGTGACTATGCATGGATAATAAACAGAGAGTAGCAGCAGTGTACATGTAGGTAGAGGTGAAGTGACTATGCATGGATAATAAACAGAGAGTAGCAGCAGTGTACATGTAGGTAGAGGTGAAGTGACTATGCATGGATAATAAACAGAGAGTAGCAGCAGTGTACATGTAGGTAGAGGTGAAGTGACTATGCATGGATAATAAACAGAGAGTAGCAGCAGTGTACATGTAGGTAGAGGTGAAGTGACTATGCATGGATAATAAACAGAGAGTAGCAGCAGTGTACATGTAGGTAGAGGTGAAGTGACTATGCATGGATAATAAACAGAGAGTAGCAGCAGTGTACATGTAGGTAGAGGTAAAGTGACTATGCATGGATAATAAACAGAGAGTAGCAGCAGTGTACATGTAGGTAGAGGTAAAGTGACTATGCATGGATAATAAACAGAGAGTAGCAGCAGTGTACATGTAGGTAGAGGTGAAGTGACTATGCATGGATAATAAACAGAGAGTAGCAGCAGTGTACATGTAGGTAGAGGTAAAGTGACTATGCATGGATAATAAACAGAGAGTAGCAGCAGTGTACATGTAGGTAGAGGTAAAGTGACTATGCATGGATAATAAACAGAGAGTAGCAGCAGTGTACATGTAGGTAGAGGTAAAGTGACTATGCATGGATAATAAACAGAGAGTAGCAGCAGTGTACATGTAGGTAGAGGTAAAGTGACTATGCATGGATAATAAACAGAGAGTAGCAGCAGTGTACATGTAGGTAGAGGTAAAGTGACTATGCATGGATAATAAACAGAGAGTAGCAGCAGTGTACATGTAGGTAGAGGTAAAGTGACTATGCATGGATAATAAACAGAGAGTAGCAGCAGTGTACATGTAGGTAGAGGTAAAGTGACTATGCATGGATAATAAACAGAGAGTAGCAGCAGTGTACATGTAGGTAGAGGTGAAGTGACTATGCATGGATAATAAACAGAGAGTAGCAGCAGTGTACATGTAGGTAGAGGTAAAGTGACTATGCATGGATAATAAACAGAGAGTAGCAGCAGTGTACATGTAGGTAGAGGTAAAGTGACTATGCATGGATAATAAACAGAGAGTAGCAGCAGTGTACATGTAGGTAGAGGTGAAGTGACTATGCATGGATAATAAACAGAGAGTAGCAGCAGTGTACATGTAGGTAGAGGTGAAGTGACTATGCATGGATAATAAACAGAGAGTAGCAGCAGTGTACATGTAGGTAGAGGTAAAGTGGCTATGCATGGATAATAAACAGAGAGTAGCAGCAGTGTACATGTAGGTAGAGGTGAAGTGACTATGCATGGATAATAAACAGAGAGTAGCAGCAGTGTACATGCAGGTAGAGGTAAAGTGACTATGCATGGATAATAAACAGAGAGTAGCAGCAGTGTACATGTAGGTAGAGGTAAAGTGACTATGCATGGATAATAAACAGAGAGTAGCAGCAGTGTACATGTAGGTAGAGGTGAAGTGACTATGCATGGATAATAAACAGAGAGTAGCAGCAGTGTACATGTAGGTAGAGGTGAAGTGACTATGCATGGATAATAAACAGAGAGTAGCAGCAGTGTACATGTAGGTAGAGGTGAAGTGACTATGCATGGATAATAAACAGAGAGTAGCAGCAGTGTACATGTAGGTAGAGGTGAAGTGACTATGCATGGATAATAAACAGAGAGTAGCAGCAGTGTACATGTAGGTAGAGGTAAAGTGACTATGCATGGATAATAAACAGAGAGTAGCAGCAGTGTACATGTAGGTAGAGGTAAAGTGACTATGCATGGATAATAAACAGAGAGTAGCAGCAGTGTACATGTAGGTAGAGGTAAAGTGACTATGCATGGATAATAAACAGAGAGTAGCAGCAGTGTACATGTAGGTAGAGGTGAAGTGACTATGCATGGATAATAAACAGAGAGTAGCAGCAGTGTACATGTAGGTAGAGGTGAAGTGACTATGCATGGATAATAAACAGAGAGTAGCAGCAGTGTACATGTAGGTAGAGGTAAAGTGGCTATGCATGGATAATAAACAGAGAGTAGCAGCAGTGTACATGTAGGTAGAGGTGAAGTGACTATGCATGGATAATAAACAGAGAGTAGCAGCAGTGTACATGTAGGTAGAGGTGAAGTGACTATGCATGGATAATAAACAGAGAGTAGCAGCAGTGTACATGTAGGTAGAGGTGAAGTGACTATGCATGGATAATAAACAGAGAGTAGCAGCAGTGTACATGTAGGTAGAGGTAAAGTGACTATGCATGGATAATAAACAGAGAGTAGCAGCAGTGTACATGTAGGTAGAGGTAAAGTGACTATGCATGGATAATAAACAGAGAGTAGCAGCAGTGTACATGTAGGTAGAGGTGAAGTGACTATGCATGGATAATAAACAGAGAGTAGCAGCAGTGTACATGTAGGTAGAGGTAAAGTGACTATGCATGGATAATAAACAGAGAGTAGCAGCAGTGTACATGTAGGTAGAGGTAAAGTGACTATGCATGGATAATAAACAGAGAGTAGCAGCAGTGTACATGTAGGTAGAGGTAAAGTGACTATGCATGGATAATAAACAGAGAGTAGCAGCAGTGTACATGTAGGTAGAGGTAAAGTGACTATGCATGGATAATAAACAGAGAGTAGCAGCAGTGTACATGTAGGTAGAGGTGAAGTGACTATGCATGGATAATAAACAGAGAGTAGCAGCAGTGTACATGTAGGTAGAGGTAAAGTGACTATGCATGGATAATAAACAGAGAGTAGCAGCAGTGTACATGTAGGTAGAGGTAAAGTGACTATGCATGGATAATAAACAGAGAGTAGCAGCAGTGTACATGTAGGTAGAGGTAAAGTGACTATGCATGGATAATAAACAGAGAGTAGCAGCAGTGTACATGTAGGTAGAGGTAAAGTGACTATGCATGGATAATAAACAGAGAGTAGCAGCAGTGTACATGTAGGTAGAGGTAAAGTGACTATGCATGGATAATAAACAGAGAGTAGCAGCAGTGTACATGTAGGTAGAGGTGAAGTGACTATGCATGGATAATAAACAGAGAGTAGCAGCAGTGTACATGTAGGTAGAGGTAAAGTGACTATGCATGGATAATAAACAGAGAGTAGCAGCAGTGTACATGTAGGTAGAGGTAAAGTGACTATGCATGGATAATAAACAGAGAGTAGCAGCAGTGTACATGTAGGTAGAGGTGAAGTGACTATGCATGGATAATAAACAGAGAGTAGCAGCAGTGTACATGTAGGTAGAGGTGAAGTGACTATGCATGGATAATAAACAGAGAGTAGCAGCAGTGTACATGTAGGTAGAGGTAAAGTGGCTATGCATGGATAATAAACAGAGAGTAGCAGCAGTGTACATGTAGGTAGAGGTGAAGTGACTATGCATGGATAATAAACAGAGAGTAGCAGCAGTGTACATGCAGGTAGAGGTAAAGTGACTATGCTTGGATAATAAACAGAGAGTAGCAGCAGTGTACATGTAGGTAGAGGTAAAGTGACTATGCATGGATAATAAACAGAGAGTAGCAGCAGTGTACATGTAGGTAGAGGTGAAGTGACTATGCATGGATAATAAACAGAGAGTAGCAGCAGTGTACATGTAGGTAGAGGTGAAGTGACTATGCATGGATAATAAACAGAGAGTAGCAGCAGTGTACATGTAGGTAGAGGTGAAGTGACTATGCATGGATAATAAACAGAGAGTAGCAGCAGTGTACATGTAGGTAGAGGTGAAGTGACTATGCATGGATAATAAACAGAGAGTAGCAGCAGTGTACATGTAGGTAGAGGTAAAGTGACTATGCATGGATAATAAACAGAGAGTAGCAGCAGTGTACATGTAGGTAGAGGTAAAGTGACTATGCATGGATAATAAACAGAGAGTAGCAGCAGTGTACATGTAGGTAGAGGTAAAGTGACTATGCATGGATAATAAACAGAGAGTAGCAGCAGTGTACATGTAGGTAGAGGTGAAGTGACTATGCATGGATAATAAACAGAGAGTAGCAGCAGTGTACATGTAGGTAGAGGTGAAGTGACTATGCATGGATAATAAACAGAGAGTAGCAGCAGTGTACATGTAGGTAGAGGTAAAGTGGCTATGCATGGATAATAAACAGAGAGTAGCAGCAGTGTACATGTAGGTAGAGGTGAAGTGACTATGCATGGATAATAAACAGAGAGTAGCAGCAGTGTACATGCAGGTAGAGGTAAAGTGACTATGCATGGATAATAAACAGAGAGTAGCAGCAGTGTACATGTAGGTAGAGGTAAAGTGACTATGCATGGATAATAAACAGAGAGTAGCAGCAGTGTACATGTAGGTAGAGGTGAAGTGACTATGCATGGATAATAAACAGAGAGTAGCAGCAGTGTACATGTAGGTAGAGGTGAAGTGACTATGCATGGATAATAAACAGAGAGTAGCAGCAGTGTACATGTAGGTAGAGGTGAAGTGACTATGCATGGATAATAAACAGAGAGTAGCAGCAGTGTACATGTAGGTAGAGGTAAAGTGACTATGCATGGATAATAAACAGAGAGTAGCAGCAGTGTACATGTAGGTAGAGGTAAAGTGACTATGCATGGATAATAAACAGAGAGTAGCAGCAGTGTACATGTAGGTAGAGGTAAAGTGACTATGCATGGATAATAAACAGAGAGTAGCAGCAGTGTACATGTAGGTAGAGGTAAAGTGACTATGCATGGATAATAAACAGAGAGTAGCAGCAGTGTACATGTAGGTAGAGGTAAAGTGACTATGCATGGATAATAAACAGAGAGTAGCAGCAGTGTACATGTAGGTAGAGGTAAAGTGACTATGCATGGATAATAAACAGAGAGTAGCAGCAGTGTACATGTAGGTAGAGGTAAAGTGACTATGCATGGATAATAAACAGAGAGTAGCAGCAGTGTACATGTAGGTAGAGGTGAAGTGACTATGCATGGATAATAAACAGAGAGTAGCAGCAGTGTACATGTAGGTAGAGGTGAAGTGACTATGCATGGATAATAAACAGAGAGTAGCAGCAGTGTACATGTAGGTAGAGGTGAAGTGACTATGCATGGATAATAAACAGAGAGTAGCAGCAGTGTACATGTAGGTAGAGGTGAAGTGACTATGCATGGATAATAAACAGAGAGTAGCAGCAGTGTACATGTAGGTAGAGGTAAAGTGACTATGCATGGATAATAAACAGAGAGTAGCAGCAGTGTACATGTAGGTAGAGGTAAAGTGACTATGCATGGATAATAAACAGAGAGTAGCAGCAGTGTACATGTAGGTAGAGGTAAAGTGACTATGCATGGATAATAAACAGAGAGTAGCAGCAGTGTACATGTAGGTAGAGGTGAAGTGACTATGCATGGATAATAAACAGAGAGTAGCAGCAGTGTACATGTAGGTAGAGGTGAAGTGACTATGCATGGATAATAAACAGAGAGTAGCAGCAGTGTACATGTAGGTAGAGGTAAAGTGGCTATGCATGGATAATAAACAGAGAGTAGCAGCAGTGTACATGTAGGTAGAGGTGAAGTGACTATGCATGGATAATAAACAGAGAGTAGCAGCAGTGTACATGCAGGTAGAGGTAAAGTGACTATGCATGGATAATAAACAGAGAGTAGCAGCAGTGTACATGTAGGTAGAGGTAAAGTGACTATGCATGGATAATAAACAGAGAGTAGCAGCAGTGTACATGTAGGTAGAGGTGAAGTGACTATGCATGGATAATAAACAGAGAGTAGCAGCAGTGTACATGTAGGTAGAGGTGAAGTGACTATGCATGGATAATAAACAGAGAGTAGCAGCAGTGTACATGTAGGTAGAGGTGAAGTGACTATGCATGGATAATAAACAGAGAGTAGCAGCAGTGTACATGTAGGTAGAGGTAAAGTGACTATGCATGGATAATAAACAGAGAGTAGCAGCAGTGTACATGTAGGTAGAGGTAAAGTGACTATGCATGGATAATAAACAGAGAGTAGCAGCAGTGTACATGTAGGTAGAGGTAAAGTGACTATGCATGGATAATAAACAGAGAGTAGCAGCAGTGTACATGTAGGTAGAGGTAAAGTGACTATGCATGGATAATAAACAGAGAGTAGCAGCAGTGTACATGTAGGTAGAGGTAAAGTGACTATGCATGGATAATAAACAGAGAGTAGCAGCAGTGTACATGTAGGTAGAGGTGAAGTGACTATGCATGGATAATAAACAGAGAGTAGCAGCAGTGTACATGTAGGTAGAGGTAAAGTGACTATGCATGGATAATAAACAGAGAGTAGCAGCAGTGTACATGTAGGTAGAGGTGAAGTGACTATGCATGGATAATAAACAGAGAGTAGCAGCAGTGTACATGTAGGTAGAGGTGAAGTGACTATGCATGGATAATAAACAGAGAGTAGCAGCAGTGTACATGTAGGTAGAGGTAAAGTGGCTATGCATGGATAATAAACAGAGAGTAGCAGCAGTGTACATGTAGGTAGAGGTGAAGTGACTATGCATGGATAATAAACAGAGAGTAGCAGCAGTGTACATGCAGGTAGAGGTAAAGTGACTATGCATGGATAATAAACAGAGAGTAGCAGCAGTGTACATGTAGGTAGAGGTAAAGTGACTATGCATGGATAATAAACAGAGAGTAGCAGCAGTGTACATGTAGGTAGAGGTGAAGTGACTATGCATGGATAATAAACAGAGAGTAGCAGCAGTGTACATGTAGGTAGAGGTGAAGTGACTATGCATGGATAATAAACAGAGAGTAGCAGCAGTGTACATGTAGGTAGAGGTGAAGTGACTATGCATGGATAATAAACAGAGAGTAGCAGCAGTGTACATGTAGGTAGAGGTGAAGTGACTATGCATGGATAATAAACAGAGAGTAGCAGCAGTGTACATGTAGGTAGAGGTAAAGTGACTATGCATGGATAATAAACAGAGAGTAGCAGCAGTGTACATGTAGGTAGAGGTGAAGTGACTATGCATGGATAATAAACAGAGAGTAGCAGCAGTGTACATGTAGGTAGAGGTGAAGTGACTATGCATGGATAATAAACAGAGAGTAGCAGCAGTGTACATGTAGGTAGAGGTAAAGTGACTATGCATGGATAATAAACAGAGAGTAGCAGCAGTGTACATGTAGGTAGAGGTAAAGTGACTATGCATGGATAATAAACAGAGAGTAGCAGCAGTGTACATGTAGGTAGAGGTAAAGTGACTATGCATGGATAATAAACAGAGAGTAGCAGCAGTGTACATGTAGGTAGAGGTGAAGTGACTATGCATGGATAATAAACAGAGAGTAGCAGCAGCGTACATGTAGGTAGAGGTAAAGTGACTATGCATGGATAATAAACAGAGAGTAGCAGCAGTGTACATGTAGGTAGAGGTAAAGTGACTATGCATGGATAATAAACAGAGAGTAGCAGCAGTGTACATGTAGGTAGAGGTGAAGTGACTATGCATGGATAATAAACAGAGAGTAGCAGCAGTGTACATGTAGGTAGAGGTGAAGTGACTATGCATGGATAATAAACAGAGAGTAGCAGCAGTGTACATGTTCTAGAAGGTTGTCTAATTTAATCCCTTTTTAGATTTAATTTTAAGGCAGCAAAATGTGAAAACAAATATGATATGTTATGAATTGCAATTCATACAATATGTTACGGCTTTGCTAAATGTATGATATGTTACAAATTCCAATTTCCAATTTGTTGTGGCTAATTGGATAAGTCTCCACCCCCCTGAGTTAATACTTGTGGAAGCATCTTTGACAGCCATTACAGCTGTGAATTATTTTAATTAAGATTCTACCAACTTTGCACACCTCTTAGAGCAACATATATTAATTAATCAAATGGCCACCGGACTATTTACATTGCCCCCCCCCCCCCCCCCCCCCCCCCCCGCCCCCTCCATTTGTTTTGTACACTGCTGCTACTTGCTGTTTATTATCTATGCATAGTCACTTCACCCCTACCTAAATTACCTAAAAAGTAGTAATAGTTGCAAAGTTGCTAATGATCTAAAATGCAACCTTTGGGTAGCTAGACGTTCGCGTTATATGCCAACCTATCAACCCCGACCAACCACCCTACTCTTGTTCTTGCCTTAAGTAACCTTCTGTCTTATGTAACCATACCAAACATAGCATATCATACCCATTTTAGTGTCCTGGATGTAAATTTACTATGTTACGTCTAGTCTATGAGACCAGGCTGATCCCTCCTCTTTCTCTCTCCCCTTGCAACCCACCCTATCTCTGGAACAAAGTGCTTCTTGTGCTGCTGAGAATGCGCTTCGTTCCCTGCTGTGAACGGGTGCCATTAGCACAGTCTTGTGCTGCCCCCTGTGGAATATTCTATTTAATGACAGCAGGTTGGCTTGCCTCATCTTTTTCTTTGATTGATTGGGATACTAATGGTGATGATGCCTTCTGCCACACCCCTCTTGGTACAAACAAAGGCCGATTTTTCTGATTGCCTGGACAATCTAACTAACTGAAGTGTCCAATTTACAGTAGTTATTACAGTGAAAAAAGACCATCCTATTGTTGGAGGAGAGTGCACAACAACAAAACTTTTATCACAGTAAATAATGTACTTGCATTCAGTAATCTTGCTCTGATTTGTCATCTTGAGGGTCCCAGAAGATACAATGTAGCTTAGTTTTGCTTGAGAAAATCATTTTTTATATTCACATGTAGGATCTGTGTCCTACAGTTTGAACCCCTGTTGCGTCTGGCCCCACAGGTTAGCGTCTTTTCTGTAGGGAAGCTAATTATCCATCATTTATGACATTCCTGGGAGTGTGAAAACTCAACATTTGTATTACCATATAATTTTTGTAAGTTGTCTATACTTATGTCCTTGAAAATGTATCAATTGACCAATTCGGCACATTTGGCTAGACTTGATACAAAATTCTGTGCAATAATGCAATGCTTCCTTGGATAAGTCTGAAGCGTTGCACATACACTGTTGCAATCTGGTGGCCAAAATCTAAATTGCGCCTAAACTCCTATGTGATTTAATGGCCTTTCTCTTGCATTTCAAAGATGATAAAAAAAAATAATAATATAGAAATCGCATGTTTTTTGTTTGTATTATCTTTTACCAGATCTAGTGTGTTATATCTCCTACATTGATTTCACATTTTCACAAACTTCAAAGTGTTTCCTTTCAAATGGTATCAAGAATATGAATATCCTTGCTACAGGTCCTGAGGTACAGGCAGGTAGATTTGGGTTGTCATTTTAGGCGAACATTTTAAAAAGGGTCAGTTCCTTTAAGGCCTACATATGGTGAAATCACATTTTTAACCAAAGAAAAGCTAGACAATTTTTATCTTTCAGACAAAGTACAATTTCATAGTCTGGACTGAAGTAATATGATTAGGTAGAGTAAATATTGATTGAACATGATCTCTGCATTTGCATCCAGTGTTTAAAGACATGAGCTTACCGACTGGGCACATTGAACCAACGTGGAATAGACGCTGAATTTATGTCGGTGCCCAGAGGGTACCTAGAATGCTGACCTCAGTGTAGTTAGCTAGTTATCTTGCTAACCTTATCTAGCTAATGTTATCTGTTGCCTCTATAAAACATTTTTTACAACACTTTATTTAAAAAAAAAGTCTGGTTCTGGTGCTGGATACGTCATAAGCATTGATTTAGGCCAAACTTTGCCACAGATGGACACCACTGGCCTATCTTTGACTTCGCCATCTGTTGTTATCTCAAGTTTTGGCATCTTTAATAAATTGTGGCTGCGAATCCGCCATATAAATAGTTAGAAAGAATAAGATGAAGCTCTACATTGTAATGGACCTTTGGTAGGTAGGCTGCTGACAGGCTTCAGCTGCAGTACAGCAAAGCCAAGTCAGCCCGTGCTCATGTTCAAATCAAATCAAATGTTATTTGTCACATGAGCCGAATACAACAGGTGTAGACCTTACAGTGAAATGCTTACTTACAAGCCCTAACCAACAATGCAGTAAAAATAAATAAAAAAATTAAAATACCTACAAAAAATAATAAGAATAAGAAATAAAAGTAACAAAAAATTAAAGAGCAGCAGTAAAATAACAATAGCGAGGCTATATACAGGGGTTAACGGTACAGAGTCAATGTGCGGGGCACCGGTGTCGAGGTAATTGAGGTAATATGTACATGTAGGTAGAGTTATTAAAGTGACTGTGCATAGATGATAACAGAGAGTAGAAGGAGTGTGAAAGAGGAGGGGGAGGGGGGGCAATGCAAATAGTCTGGGTAGTCATTTTATTAGATGTTCAGGAGTAACATGGCTTGGGGGTAGAAGCTGTTTAGTATCCTCTTGGATCTAGACTTTGCGCTCCATGCAAATAGTCTGGGTAGCCATTTGATTAGATGGTCAGGAGTCTCATGGCTTGGGGGAAGAAGCTGTTTAGAAGCCTCTTGGACCTAGAGTTGGCGCTTCGGTACCGCTTGCCGTGCGGTAGCAGAGAGAACAGACTATGGCTAGGGTGGCTGGAGTCTTTGGCAATTTTTACGGCCTTCTTCTGACACCGCCTGGTAAATCAAATAAAATGTTATTTGTCACTTGCGCCAAATACAACAGGTGTAGACCTTACAGTGAAATGCTTACTTACTGGATGGCAGGATTTTCCCAGGGGAAGTGAAATGATAGGCTACCATGACTTTGCTCATGATCATGCACGCCGCAAATGACTTAAATTTTATTTTGCAGGTGACTTTTATTATCTGGATAGACACTTTATGGTTCTAGCTAACGTTACACCAATCAAAGCAGTTGAGCGTGTCGTGAAGCAAAACTTTAGTGGTCAAAACCATTAATCTTGGGGCGACGGGGGGAGCGGGTTTGAGAAATGCTATCATATCACTGAAGCGGTCTAAGGCACTGCATCGCAGCCAGGTTCTCAGCCAGGTTCGATCCCAGGCTGTGTCACAACCAGGCGTGACCGGGATTCCCATAGCCATCTGATTCAATGAACGATGGAGCTGAGTTTGCCTTATTGCCCAAAATTTCCTTTAAGGTGCTCCAAAGCGTTTTCCTGTCATTCTTTGTCATTTATCTTTGTTTCATAGTGTAGTTTCTTCTTCTTTTAATTCATTTTAGTCACATGATTTCTCAATTTGCAGAACGTTTGCCAATCGGTTGTGCAGCCAGACTTATTTGCCATTCCTTTTGCCTCATCTCTCTCATCAATCCATTGGGAATTGAACAGTTTTTACAGTCGTTTTACAATATATACAACCCTAAATGAATAGAGTACATGTGGATGACAGGCAGATACAGTGACACATTGGTGTAATAATGGAAGTCTAATGACACCTTGTGACCAAGCCATATAATACACATTTGAGCCCACAAATGTCTGTTGTTTTTGCAGTGTCCACAGGGGCTGAGACACTCAGGAGTGTTCGGAGGAGAGAAATTCCTATGTGTGTGTGTGTGTGTGTGTGTGTGTGTGTGTGTGTGTGTGTGTGTGTGTGTGTGTGTGTGTGTGTGTGTGTGTGTGGTGGTGTGAAATACTTTAATTGATGAGGATGGCAAGAATACTGCGGATGTTTAATGCTTGAACAAAATTGTAAAAACACACCCAGCTATAAACCTGTCAAAGTTTCATGCGCAGCACCTTAAGAATGCCAATACATTATAAGCTCTTTATCTCAGAGGTAGGACCACATGAGCTGATAAGGAAATAATCCAGGCCCAACTCTAGTAATAACCTAAAACTATGGCCCAGAGTTTTTCCTGGTCAAGTCACATGGTAGGAAAAACTTCTAGCCCTCATAGATTGCATCCCAATAATCTCTCCTTTCTCCTGAAGTGTGCACTTATTCACTACTCATTCACTACTCCCCCACCCTCCGCAGAAAATACAGGTTTTTTTACAGTATTTTCAACCTAACTTCCATTTTCAGTGAAAGGCATCTTTCTATGCCAGCTACGTTATTAGGTTACTACTCCCCACAAATATAAGAGCATTGGTGTAGGAATGGCCTTGAGGGAGTTTCTTATAAAAGTATTTTCCTGTCAAATCCATGAAGGGTAGTCAAGAAGTGCACACTTTGGGAGAAAGGAGTGGTTATTGGGAAGCAACCATAGGCTGAGTATGGAGAAGGCATGAATTTCATCACATAGAGAAACTACTGTCTATTTAATTATGCATTCCATCATCAGCTCATTGTTGTAGCCTGGATTTCCAATGTTAAGCATGGTGACAGAGCCAGATCTGTGTAGAAGACCACCAGTTCGGTGAGGGGATTTGACTGAACTGAACTATGGGATTTGACAGCCGGGTTAACCTGGTTAGCCTGCTTGCTGCGGGGATATGGGCAGAGAGATATATTTAGTGAGGGGGGGTACTAAGGCATACGGGGGTATGTGCCATCTCTGTAACCCCCCCCCCCCCCCCCCCCACACACACACACACTATGGAGCCCTAGTGGGTAGGATCAAGGTTAGCCCCCCCCTAGTGGGTAGGTTCAAAGTTAGCCCCCCCCCCCCCCCCCCTAGTGGGTAGGATCAAAGTTAGCCACCGGCCTGGACAGAGAACACCCTGGCATGATATTGGGCTCAACCTACATCAGCTGTTCACTAAAGACAGAGCTGTTGTTGTCATTGTTACAACCTGTGAAACTCACTGTCAAAAGGCAGACTGTGGCATTAACAGGTCACATCACGTACTATATAAAGGTTGTTGTGTTCTTAGATGATTCCCATGCCAGAGACTGGTTTGGTGCCCTTTTGGAATCTCGATATGTAAAATAAAAAAAATAAAAAATGAACAGAACAGGTAATGGCTGCGGTGATGGCCTGTCCTCGCAACTCCTCCTGTGTGTGTGTTTGTTTGTCTCCCTTCCTTCACCTCTGTATCCTTTTGACTCCACTTTCGATCGTTTGATCAGATTTACAAGCGTAAGCACATTAAGGAGGCACCTACGGGGTAACATATTGAGTCGTCAGTACCTATCAGAAATCATAACGACAGCAGAAGTGCATGTTGAGAAAGTCTCAGATAGCTGTGTGTGTGTGTGTGTGTGTGTGTGTGTGTGTGTGTGTGTGTGTCAGGTTGCTGCAGAAATAGCCAGCCCACCTGCTGGGGATCACTGAGGGAGTGATGACAGAACATTTGCATCCACCCCCCTCGGACATTGTTGTCCCTCCTGTACCCCTGTTCCTGTCCCTCCTTACCCATGTTCCATCCGAGAATGGGGTATCAGCTCGGTGACCAATGAGAACCCTGTGGATCCCATCCAGTATATGTACTGAGCCCTGGGCACACACAACAGTACAGGCCTATAAACACTACAGTATACAGCTACGTTATACACATTGTGGGGATTGATTCAGAGTGGCATTGTGGCGACTGATATGTTTTCATGTGTCTGACTGTGTTTTATTTCCTCTAATCCCTTGAAACTTTATGACATGCCAACAAATCAAATCAAATTTTATTTGTCACATACACATTTTATTTGTCACATACACAATTGACTATCTAATAATAAATCTGGTCTTATAAAATGTATAATAAATTCCTTATAAATACTATAAGAGTATAGTGTGTTTACTAGCGTTTGAACTCCAAAAAGACAGACCATAAGCACATCTAATATGGTACCCCATTCCCTATTCATAAAACGAGCAGTCTGATGGGCTAAAACAGCATTCCAGCCGGTACGACATAAAAATACTTCTTTACTGTTGTATCTGAAGTACCGCTACGCTGTTCTTGATATACCATGGCTTCCCATTATGCCTAACAACAGCCCTTATGCCTAACAACAGCCCTTAGGCTCCAGTGTTAATCTGCTAAATTGTAATTATTCGATTTATTGCCTACCTCCTCATGCCTTTTGCACACATTGTATATAGATTCTCTTTTTTTCTACCATGTTATTGACTTGTTTATTGTTTACTCCATGTGTAACTCTGTGTTGTTGTCTGTTCACACTGCTATGCTTTATCTTGGCCAGGTCACAGTTGCAAATGAGAACTTGTTCTCAACTAGCCTACCTGGTTAAATAAAGGTGAAATAAAAAAATAAATAAAAAAAGGCAAGGTATTGGCCATACACCACACCCTCTCGGTCCTTATTGCGTAGATATAGCCTAGTGCACTACTTTTGACCAATGCCCTGGTCAAAAGCAGTGCACTATAAATAGGCTGCCATTTTGGACAGAACCCATGTACAGTATAGGCCAGGGGAAGCATGTGGAATGTCTGGAGGAGAAGTTGAACAGTTATGTGGCATATTACTGGTGACAGGAGGGACATGCCTGCCCCCGTTGTCATAACTACATGTTTTATTATCTGGAGAGGGAGGCCGGGGGGAGACAAGATCACAAGAAGCTCTAGCCACATAGAATACCGGCTCCAGAACATTGGGCCTAGCAATACTTCAGATAGACCAATTATTAAAGTTGAGGACATCTTTACTATCCTATTGGAACTATGAATGTCAGTGTTTTGCTGCATATTATAAACTGGGTGGTTCGAGCCCTGAATGCTGATTGGCTGACAGCTGTGATATATCAGACCGTATACCACAGGTATGACAAAACATTTGTTTTTACTGCTCTAATTACATTGGTAACCAGTTTATAATATCAATAAGGCACCTCAGGGGTTTGTAGTATATGGCCAATATACCATGGCTAAGGGCTGGGTCCAGGCACTCCACGTTGCGTCATGCATAAGAACAGCACTTAGCCGTGGTATATTGGCAATATATCACACCCCATTGTGCCTTATTGCTTAAATATCACATCTCACTTTTGCATATATCACAACAACAGGCTCTGACAAGTGCCTGAAATAGCCATGGAAAACATTCACGAACCTTCTGATTTGTTGTCCCTGATTAACCTCTATAAAACCCGTCACATCAAATAAAAAATGCTTCAACTACTGTACATTGTCACAGCAGCCTATTATGATACCTACAGGTAAGTGCCAAAATAAAAGAAACACTTGAGTAAATGAGGGTTCTGGCAGGTCTGTTATGGTGTGGAGTGCATTTTCCTGGCATGGAAAATAATTTTATACAATTAATACATAGCTATTCTGAGTGATCACCTTCAACCTATGGTACGGCATATCTATCCTGATGGGCGTGGTCTTTTCCAGGATGACAATGCCCTAATCTACAGGGCATGAGTGTTCACTGGATGATTTAATGAGCATGAAAACGATGTAAACCACATGGACGTCTCAGTCATCAGATCTCAACCCAATTGAACACTTATGGGACATTCTGGAGCGGCACCTGAACCAGCGGTTTCCACAACCATCAACAAAACACCAAAGGATGGAATTTCTTGTTCCAGACACTTGTAGAATCTATGCCAAGGTGCAATGAAGCTGTTCTGGCTCGTGGTGACCCAATGCCCTATTAAGACACTTTATGTTGGTGTTTCCATTATTTCGGTAGTTACCTGTATTTTAGTAATGATAATCAAAATCACAACAACCAATATACACATGTATTATTTTCATTTCAAGACATGTTGACCATTTTCATAGGCTTTAATGAGAATATAAACCACACAAGTGAAACAGAGTATGTATCCACCAAACCAACAAAATAACCCACACAACATTACCCTGTTAATTTTCAGTGTTCCATAGGAACAAGGGCTTTTTGCAAAAAGCAGCGAGAGGAATTCACAGAAGTTTTCCTGCAATGCCATTAAGGCGTAGGTCATGATTTATTATTACATTTTGACCTGCATTGTCACAATGTCACAGGAGGTTATATTTCATCCCTGGTGTCCAGCCAGCCCATTCTTGTAGGACTCTGGTGCTAGGCTATATCTGTTATCCACCCGCTGCCCAGCCCTGCCCAGCCCCACATAAAAGAGAAAATCACCCCCATTGTTTCAGATCCCTCTGTTGTTTGAGCAGGACAGAGAGAGAGTACTGTACCCGACCCGACTGTGGTCCACCCTATTCCAGGTAATACTCATTTGGGTTGGGGATTCTGTGATTCAGAATCAAACTTAAGTGTTAATTAAGTAAATTACTTAAGAATGTATTTAGTTTACTTAATAATTACTTAGGTGAATGGTGGCGTTTTGTTGCTGTTGTCAGTGATTTGAAATGGTCTGAGGGTTTCAGGCTGATCAGGTAATTCAACAAAGGGAAGGTGCCCTAATTGAATTGCCTTGATCAGATTTCAAAATCAAATGTTCTCTCTCCAACCAAGGTTTTCATAATGGCTGATGAGTAAGTATTGTTATCTGGGACAATAGGTCGGCTTGACTGTTAATTAATTATGCATATAGCTCCTCTTCAAGTACATTTTTTAATAATACCGCTTTAATGATTATGTATAGCTCAATCTCAGTGTGTTATCTGTTTAAAAATACATAATATTATCTGTTCTAAATATACTTAGCATAAGCCTTATTATAACGAAGTGGACCTATTGTCTTGAGATGACAAGCCATTTGAGTCTTACAGCAGCATGTTGTAGCCTAAGTAATAATGTATGTGATGTAAGTATATAATAACTGCTTTTGGGAGTATGATACGTGTGTCCTACCTTACTTGAGATGATAAGGAATTTGAGTCTTACAGTAGCAGCATGTTGTAGGCCCTAGTTATAATGTTATAATGTATGTATGTTAGAATAACTGCTTCTGAGGGTACGATACGTCCGTTCTACCTGATTGTGGATCTCTTGCAACTTACATTCCTTTGCAAATGACACATAATGACCCTGTTAAGCTGACAGTTAGCCATACACTGAGCTAAAACTAAGGGGATGCTACAATGCTATCCGCGGCAGAATGGCTTTTTCCTGTAGTGTCCTTGCCCTAATCCATGGGTAAAATTATGATGGGGCTTGGGGACAAGGCTGCAACTGTCTGTCTGTCTGTCTGTCTGTCTGTCTGTCTGTCTGTCTGTCTGTCTGTCTGTCTGTCTGTCTGTCTGTCTGTCTGTCTGTCTGTCTGTCTGTCTGTCTGTCTGTCTGTCTGTCTGTCTGTCTGTGTCTGTGTCTGTGTCTGTGTCTGTCTGTCTGTCTGTCTGTCTGTCTGTCTGTCTGTCTGTCTGTCTGTCTGTCTGTCTGTCTGTCTGTCTCCTATTACAATGTAATGTACCTCCAGCAGGTTACAAATTGTTTTTCTTTTTACTAATGCTATTTTTTTACTTATGTGTCTCCCTTGTCTTTTTGTGCCCATAAACCTGTTCAAATTTAAGTGAGGTAAGTATTTTAATGTTTATAAATTCACCATCATCACGATCATCATCATCATGACCATCGTCATCATCATCGTATTAGATTTAGGACAGGAAAATTCTTCATTCTATTTTGACTTGTCTGTTATGCCAAGCATTTCTTTCACGTCTAGTTGAATCTTACATGCAATTTTGAACAAAGTCCAATCAATCAAGAGACACGTTTTTCAGACTACCTCTCATAGAAGTGTGTATACTTTGATAATTTTGAACAATGTCCTGACATGTCCCCTCTGTCCCTGTAGGAGCAAGACAAACCCAGGCCAATGAATCCCAAGTTAATTGAAAAGGTGAGCTAGAGCCAGAACTAGAGACAGCCCTGGTTCAACAGTGTTAATCCCTATATAGAGAGGGAACACGTTGTCCCAAGGTTGCCACTTCAGTCTTATCGGTTATTGTCAGCTATCAAGGGCCCAAATAGCTGAATGTTTTTTGAGTGACCACATTCCGACTAAACTGTAACTGGCTCCCTGTATGGATGAACTTATGCTATAAAGAGTGTAAAACGTTTGCTCAATGGAGAATCTCTATTGAAAGAGTTTTTCATTCTGGGACAAGTTGTGTCCAGGAACAGGCCAATTTGTAGTTAAATGCTTTAGGTCCATAGTAGATTTGTTATGAGTGGCAGTTGTGTTACCACCTAAACCCTTTTGGGCGAACACAAAAATGTCCCAATAAAAGAACAAGTCACCGATCTTGACAAAATCGATTTTCACTTTCAAGTAGACACTACTGGGCACACCTTTGCAATAACATTGTGTCCTTTTCCCAACAGCCGAAGTCGAAGATTACGGCTTCGCGTAAACTCTCCCTGAAGGTAAATTACCATGCATTATGTTAACAATTAACATAGATTATAACTAAGTCATTCATTATTACGGATACAACTGTAGTGACACCGTGAAGCATGGAGGACGACTAGCTACTGCATGGTGGTATCAGACTGGGTCCTCCACCCCTGGCCTACCCCTGGAATGACGGATCTTTATCTCGTCCAATCAGATCATGCTGCTCACCAGGGCGATGGAGCAGCTGGAACAGGAGACGCAGGACAGGGATGAGGAGAAACTGAGCTACCTGGGAGAGCGACTGCCCCCCCTGCAGTTCTCTGGACTGTCATTGGCTGAGCTACAGGTGAGAGACAAAACAGTCAGCCAATTGAGGGAGCAATATGACTGGGGCAAACTAGTGGGCCAACCACAAAGCTAAACAATGAGACTGTAACTGAACAACACTCAAGTAAATATTCCAGCATGGTTATTCTGTCACATATACAGTACCAGTCAAAAGTTTGAAGGGTTTTTCTTTTTTTTTACTAATTTCTACATTGTAGAATAATAGTGAAGACCTCAAAACTATGAAATAACACACATGGAATCATGTAGTAACCAAAAAAGTGTTAAACAAATCAAAATATATTTTAGATTCTTCAAAGTAAGCACCCCTTGCATTGATGATAGCTTTGCACACTCTTGGCATTCTCTCAACTAGCTTCATCTGGAATGCTTTTCTAACAGTCTCATATGCTGAGCATTTGTTGTATGCTTTTCCTTCACTCTGCGGTACAACTCATCCCAAACCATCTCAATTTGGTTGAGGTCATCTCATGCAGCACTCCATCACTCCCCTTCTTGGTCAAATAGCCTTTACACAGCCTGGAGTTGTGTTGGGTCATTGTCCTGTTGAAAAACCGATGATAGTCCCACTAAGTGAAAACCAGATGGGATGGCGAATCGCTGCAGAATACTGAGGTTGCCATGCTGGTTAAGTGTGCCTTGAATTCTAAATAAATCACAGACAGTGTCACCAGCAAAGCACCCCCACACCATCACACCTCCTCCTCCATGCTTCACGGTGGGAACCATACATATGGAGATCATCCATTCACCTACTCTGCGTCTCACAAAGACACGGCGGTTGGAACCAAAAATCTCAATTTTGGACTCATCAGACAAAAGGACAGATTTCCACCAGTCCATTCCAGTCCATTGCTTGTGTTTATTGGGCCAAGCAAGTCTCTTCATATTATTGGTGTCCTTTAGTAGTGGTTTCTTTGCAGCAATTCAATCATGAAGGCCTGATTCACGCAGTCTCCTCGGAAAACAGTTGATGTTGAGATGTGTCTGTTACTTGAACTCTGTGAAGCATTTATTTGGGCTGCAATTTCTGAGGCTGGTAACTCTAACTTATTCTCTGCTGCAGAGGTAACTCTGGGTCTTTCTTTCCTGTGGCGGTCCTCATGAGAGCCAGTTTCATCATAGCACTTGTGAGTTTTTGGACTGCAATTGAAGAAACTTTTAAAGTTCTTGACAATTTGACTGACCTTCATGTCTTAAAGTAATGATAGACTGTCGTTTCTCTTTGCTTATTTGAGCTGTTCTTACCATAATATGTACTTGGTCTTTTGCCAAATAGGGGTATCTTCTGTATACCACCCCTACCTTTTCACAACACCACAACTGATTGGCTCAAACGCATTAAGAAGGTAAGAAATTCCACAAATTAAATTAAAAAAGGCACACCTGTTAATTGAAATGCATTCCAAGTAACTACCTCATGAAGCTGGTTGAGAGAATGCCTAGAGTGTGCAAAGCTGTCATCAAGGCAAAGGGTGGCTACTGAAGTAAAATATCATTAGATTTGTTTAACACTTTTTTGGTTACTACATGATTCCATATGTGTTATTTCATACTTTTGATGTCTTCACTACTATTCTACAATGAAGAAAATAGTAAAAATAAAGAAAACCCTTGAATGTGTAGGTGTGTCCAAACCTTTGACTGGTACTGCATCTCAATGAGATTGATTCTTCACTCTTAGACAAAAGGGGTTCCAAAAGAGTTATTTGGCTGTCCCCATAGAAGAAACCTTTGTGGTTTCCAGGTAGAACCCTTTTTGGTTCCAAGTAGAACCCTTTTTGGGTTCCATGTAGGGCCCTCTGTGGAAAGGGTTTTACATGGAATCTAAAAGGGTTCTACCTGGAACCAAAAAGGGTTCTTCAAAGGATTCTCTCCTATGAGGACAGCCGAAGAACCCTTTTAGGTTCTAGATATCACCTTTTTTGTGTATGATATTTAATCTTACTGTGTTTATCTATTTTCTTCAGGACCTATGCAAGCAGCTCCATGGAAAGATAGATGTGGTAGATGAGGAAAGATACGACTGTGAGGCCAAAGTGACCAAGCACAACAAAGATGTAAGTCTTCGGCCCTTTGGGTGAGATGTTATCCTCAGGTCCTGCCTCTTGTGGTGGCAACAAATGGGTGTTAGTCTCAGTGATGACCCTGGGTCAGGGCCAAATCAATGGTCAGTGCCAGTTCCTGGGGTTGGCCCTGGCCGGGATTCGAACCCAGGTCCAGCAAGTATCAAACCAACATTTCTTGAAGAGGTTGCTACGTGTTGGCTTAAGGTTGCTATAATATTTAATCGTAGATTTCGATGAAATCTACAGATCCATGAGTTGAAGCTGAAGGTGCAGGACTTAGGAGGGAAGTTTAAGAAGCCCGCCCTGAGGAAGGTGCGGGTCTCTGCAGACGAGATGATGAGAGCTTTGCTGGGAACCAAACACAAAGGCTCTATGGACCTCAGGTCCAACCTCAAGTCTGTCAAGAAGGAAGACACCAACAAGGACAAAGACAAGGTAACTGGGACTTGGGCCATGTACAAATACTTTACCAATGCATCCTTCCTTTCTCCTGAACCTTGAAATTAGCTCACTTTGAAATTTGAAACCTCTCTGGCACTAGTAAGCACTGGCTTGTGCGGAGATGGCGTGGTCCTGGAAACCATGCTACTGTGGACCTCCGAGCATTTGCATCTAATGGTTAAACTGAGAGTAACTGCGACCATAACTTATTATAGTAGTTAGCTAGCTAATCAAACATGAGTTAGCATAGTGCTACTCATTGTTTGTTTTCCGTCTACACATTGTATGGGGATAGGTTGTAATGTGGCCACCTGAGACAACTCTCCACGAACACAAGGAAGCCTGGGCGCTAAAGCTAGTTAAACGCTGATGTCTGACAGCACAGTGTTTGTTCCCCTTCCCTCTCAGGTGCTCACGTCTGAGGTGACCGACTGGCGTAAGAATGTGGAGGCCATGTCTGGCATGGAGGGCCGCAAGAAGATGTTTGACGCATCTGGTGGCCAGTAAGCCATGCTACAGCCTTGGAACGGGAACGACGCGCATGAAATGGTCCAGAGAGGAGGAAGAGGAGAAGGAGGAGCTGTGTAGTCCCTGAAAGCGCCCCGCCACACACCTTACCGCAGTACAAAGGCAGCATTGGGTTAAATTGTGAGGAGTCCAGTGCTGGGCAGTCCATTAGAGGGATTTGTAGCTTTGTAAAACAGGTTGTAGTTCTCTGCTGGAGTGGAAGGGTTTCTATAAGAGTTTTACAGAGCCTGCAATTTCTTTCAGTTACTAATTACCAAATATTTGACAACCCTGTACAAACTCGTTTTGGAACTCAACCCAATATTAACAGTATACCACAAAGCCCTCAGATGAGACCGAATGAGGTAGTCTTGGAAACCCAAAGCAAAAATATTACGTAATTGCGTCAAATGTTCAATTAAATTATGGGGAGAGATGTATGAGATAAGATGCTAACGAGACTAGTCAAGTCTCCACCCCTTAAACGGAAACTCTCAGCCAAAGCACCATCTCACCCAATCCTGATAGTCCAAATAACCAGTGACGGAACAGCACCAGAACTACTGCTCCTCGTTTGTCGTCACATCCCACCAACTTTTGACAGACGTTACGATAATATTTATTTAGGCTGATAGTCTTAAAGAAATAGGAAAGGCTTGAGGCTGATTCACGTTTACAGTTGTCAATATCATGATGATTTCCTATCTAATTAAGCAACATGTTGCTCTCTCGGACTCGGACTCCCTCAGGGCTGATGTCAATGGTAAAACAGCATGATTTAACCCCGCGCGGACAACCTCGCACATGATCTCTCCACCCTGTCATTGACGACTTAGCCTATCACGCTGGGACAGTTAACCACTTCTTGAAAAGCTGTGTGTGGTGCATATCTCACTATTGCTATTTATTATGGAAGATTAGATGTATGTGTCTTTTATTTATGGCATTATAAAAAATGTATCACCAAAGGATGTCCTTGGTTTGTTATGCGAACTCACATCAGTGTCTATTTTCTATTGTCTGGTACTCAGTGATCTAATAGAGGCATGAATGACCATGGGTAGCAGTTTAAAGGGATAGTTCACCCAAATTACAAAATTATATGTTGTTTCTTTACCCTGTAAGAAATAGACACGGTATGACAGCAATCTATGCTTTGGTTTCCAAATGCTAACATTATAGCTTTTGTGACACAAATCACATTCAAGTCATGGTACCTATATTAGCATTTTTCGCACATCCCATGCAGCTCATCTATAAGTGATTTTGTTGAGCTAGACAATTCATTTCAGATACTTTAGGATGATTTGGACATGATGCACTAAAAATGCTAATATAGGTACCATGACTTAGGATTTGTGCCACAATGCTAAAATATTAACATTTGAAATAAGTGCCAGGGAAACTAAACCAAAGCATGGATTGTGGTCATACCTTGTTCATAGGTCACTTACAGGGTTTGGAAACCAATATGTCATCTTTTGTAATTTGGGCGAACTATCCCTTTAACGGTGTTGATGGATTTGGCAAACGATAGATTGACAATGCCATTGAAAAACAGGGGGTTGGTTGATATAGGGGTTATTCATCTGCCACTTTGTAAACTTCAAATGGAAGTTGCCGACAGGCGATGGGAAAAACACTTTCACATTGACCTTCAGTCAAAAGGTTGTGATCCAGCAGTGCAGTGTTTCATGTCCCAGGAACCACATAAATATGATACAGTAGTGATCTTCTGGATGACCTGGCCCAAGGCTTTATCAGCACTGTCTTACACCCACTGTTGGATCGCTTTAGTCTCCTAAAGCTAAGGAATAGGAAATGTAAGAGACTCCATCCCTCAACTCACAATTACAGCATAACTTCTGGTCGATTATTGGACACACGAGACAGCTACACCAGCCCAATAAGAGGCAGAAACAATTTGTGGGTGTTGTGAGTTCAGTTGTCAACAGATGGTGAATCTTAAAGCCTGTCCCACTGCATCAAATCCTCAGTCACCTTGTATTTTTAGCTCTGTTGTTCTCTGAGTCTAATCCAACCTTGGAAACAAACACTGGAGCTGGAGCTCATCATTCACTTTATTGGCCTGCGTGGGTCGCCTGGCTGTTGTCACCCAGACACAGTCATGCCGAGTATGAGAGACACCCAGGCCAATAATAGCCAGAGGCCCGCTGGTGAGAGGGAAGTGTTGACAGGTTCATGTCAGTCAATGTGATGTCAGGTGTGTGTGAGTGTTTGTCCCCCTGTTCAGTGTCTATTCAGAAAGGCACACATCAGACCTCTATGAAGGTTCACCAGTGTGTGTGCCACCCAGGGGACCTACCGGTGCCCGCCTGTGTGTGTGTGTGTGGTGGTTGGTGTCCATGTAGATAAGCTGATAAGTAAAGTAGTTGTCTGTCCTTCCACTAACCTTTGGGAAGAAGATACAGTAGCGGTTTCCAACACAGGCCTAAATGAACAATACCCACAAATCAAATCAAGCTTTATTTATACAGCACATTTCAGACATGGAATGCAACGCAATGTCCTTCACAGGACAAAAACAAAGGAATAACAATAAAAACTGAACAACTAAAAAGCACCCTAAGGAAAAGCAATGTTAAAAAGGTGTGTTTTAAGACCTCTTTTAAATGTGTCCAGTTTCGGCCCGCAGAGGTTCTGGCAGGCTATTCCAGAGGCTGGGGGCATAGTAACTCATTTCTGCCTCACCATGCCTCCTGGTCCTAGGCTTTGGGATAGTTAAAAGGCCAGTGCCAGAGGACCTGAGGTACCTACTGGGTATATAACGTAAAAGCATGTTTGACATGTACTTGTGTGCACAATCGTGGATTGATTTAAAAACCAATAGAAGAATCTATAAATTAATTCTAAAATTCACAGGTAGCCAGTGCAGAGACCTTAAAACCGGTGTAATGTGTGCTCTCCGTCTGTACCCGTGCTGCAGCATTCTGTATGTTTTGTAGTTGACCAATGGCTTTCTTGGGTAGAGAAGACAGGAGAGCATTACAGTAGTCGAGCGTGCTTGTAATAAAAAGCACAAGCCACAAACATAGGTTTTGGAACCAGAGACATACCACACCACATCAAATTCAAAATTCAAAGGAAAAAACAAGTCCCAATCACTTACATACGGTGTAACAGATTCACATGAAACTGCAGTCCATTGCCAGGGAAACTGGATGGCAGCCAGTCAACAGTAGTAACTGCAGTCCATTGCCGGGGAAACTGGATGGCAGCCAGTCAACAGTAGTAACTGCAGTCCATTGCCGGGGAAACTGGATGGCAGCCAGTCAACAGTAGTAACTGCAGTCCATTGCCGGGGAAACTGGATGGCAGCCAGTCAACAGTAGTAACTGCAGTCCATTGCCGGGGAAACTGGATGGCGGCCAGTCAACAGTAATAACTGCAGTCCATTGCCAGGGAAACTGGATGGCAGCCAGTCAACAGTAGTAACTGCAGTCCATTGCCGGGGAAACTGGATGGCAGCCAGTCAACAGTAGTAACTGCAGTCCATTGCCGGGGAAACTGGATGGCAGCCAGTCAACAGTAGTAACTGCAGTCCATTGCCGGGGAAACTGGATGGCAGCATGTCAACAGTAGTAACTGCAGTCCATTGCCGGGGAAACTGGATGGCAGCCAGTCAACAGTAGTAACTGCAGTCCATTGCCGGGGAAACTGGATGGCAGCCAGTCAACAGTAGTAACTGCAGTCCATTGCCGGGGAAACTGGATGGCAGCCAGTCAACAGTAGTAACTGCAGTCCATTGCCAGGGCCACTGGATGGCAGCCAGTCAACAGTAGTAACTGCAGTCCATTGCCGGGGAAACTGGATGGCAGCCAGTCAACAGTAGTAACTGCAGTCCATTGCCGGGGAAACTGGATGGCAGCCAGTCAACAGTAGTAACTGCAGTCCATTGCCGGGGCAACTGGATGGCAGCAAGTCAACAGTAGTAACTGCAGTCCATTGCCGGGGAAACTGGATGGCAGCAAGTCAACAGTAGTAACTGCAGTCCATTGCCGGGGAAACTGGATGGCAGCCAGTCAACAGTAGTAACTGCAGTCCATTGCCGGGGAAACTGGATGGCAGCCAGTCAACAGTAGTAACTGCAGTCCATTGCTGGGTCCACTGGATGGCAGCCAGTCAACAGTAGTAACTGCAGTCCATTGCCGGGGAAACTGGATGGCAGCCAGTCAACAGTAGTAACTGCAGTCCATTGCCGGGGAAACTGGATGGCAGCCAGTCAACAGTAGTAACTGCAGTCCATTGCCGGGGAAACTGGATGGCAGCCAGTCAACAGTAGTAACTGCAGTCCATTGCCGGGGAAACTGGATGGCAGCATGTCAACAATAGTAACTGCAGTCCATTGCCGGGGAAACTGGATGGCAGCCAGTCAACAGTAGTAACTGCAGTCCATTGCCGGGGAAACTGGATGGCAGCCAGTCAACAGTAGTAACTGCAGTCCATTGCTGGGTCCACTGGATGGCAGCCAGTCAACAGTAGTAACTGCAGTCCATTGCTGGGGCCACTGGATGGCAGCCAGTCAACAGTAGTAACTGCAGTCCATTGCTGGGTCCACTGGATGGCAGCCAGTCAACAGTAGTAACTGCAGTCCATTGCCGGGGAAACTGGATGGCAGCCAGTCAACAGTAGTAACTGCAGTCCATTGCTGGGTCCACTGGATGGCAGCCAGTCAACAGTAGTAACTGCAGTCCATTGCTGGGGCCACTGGATGGCAGCCAGTCAACAGTAGTAACTGCAGTCCATTGCTGGGTCCACTGGATGGCAGCCAGTCAACAGTAGTAACTGCAGTCCATTGCCGGGGAAACTGGATGGCAGCCAGTCAACAGTAGTAACTGCAGTCCATTGCCGGGGAAACTGGATGGCAGCCAGTCAACAGTAATAACTGCAGTCCATTGCCGGGGAAACTGGATGGCAGCCAGTCAACAGTAGTAACTGCAGTCCATTGCCGGGGAAACTGGATGGCAGCATGTCAACAGTAGTAACTGCAGTCCATTGCCGGGGCCACTAGATGGCAGCAAGTCATCAGTAGTAACTGGGACAACTGCATCCATTTAGGCTGGTAGGCTCTCAGCGTGTGCTTTTACTCAAGCCAGATTCCAAGCTAAAAACAACTGACTTCTGTCAAATGAAGAAAGAACAGACTAGTTAGCCAGATATTTACTTGCACAGTGATATTCATACATTGATGTTGTCACACACGAGTCAGGTAGAAGAGAGTAGTCTGTCACGCCCTGGCCATAGAGAGGTTTTTATTCTCTATTTTGGTTAGGCCAGGGTGTGACTAGGGTGGGCATTCTAGTTTCTTTATTTCTATGTTGGTGTGGTTCCCAATCAGAGGCAGCTGTCTATCGTTGTCTCTGATTGGGGATCATATATAAATTGTCCTTTTTCGTTTGGGTTTTGTGGGTAGTTGTTTTCTGTTTAGTGTCTGCACCTGACAGGACTGTTTCGGTTTTCCCTCTTTGTTATTTTGTTCGAGTGTTTTGAGTAATACATTTATCATGAATACTTACCACGCTGCGTTTTGGTCCATGCATTCCGACAAGTCCCGTGACATAGTCAATGTGAGATCACTCAGATGAATGCTCACCGCTAGTCTGTGTGGGAGATTAAGCCAGTGAAACGGGCCTCAAGGCCAACGTCTGGCCGAGACAAGGCACTACAGAAGACAGAAGTGTGTGTGTGTGTGTGGTATGTGGGCTGAAAGCGAGAGCAGTAATGAATTGATAAGCTCCACGCTTACATTGATGATATAATGGCGTAGGTGTCACTTTGGACAATGACTGATCAATTCAACACCCCTCAAAAAACACCACTTCCTGTGAGTCACTATGGAAACATTTGAAACATGATAAACAGCACTGTCTTACGTCAATTTGGCGTCACTCCTACGCGACGCTCGTCCCTCAACCCACAGCGCAGCCGGAAACGTGTCTGACGTAAGACAATGCATAAAGAGTTGACGTATGCTTTCTGCTCCCAGCTGCCCTCCTTCCTATTGATTCCTATGAGGGTCAAGGGACTTGTTCTCCTAGTCACTCCGAGGTAGGCTTGAGAGAGCAGAGCACAGAACATCCCATCTATTCACCCTTCTTGTGCCAAGTATGAGATCATTGACTTACTTAAGGTGTGCATTCACTCTAGATATTGTGGCAGGCAGCCTGACTTTCTACTGTACCTCTCTCTCTTTCTCTCTCTCTCTCTCTCTTCCTCCTCTCCTGCTCTGAGGCATTCTCTATCCATGATTAAGTGGAGGGTTGAATTAATTTGAGGTGGCAAGGGCTATTGGATTGTAGACACGTCTTTTCGTTCAGACGGTGATAAAAGGGGAATATCTAAAGTCACTTTATCACATGTCCACTCCAGCAGACTCATGTGGTAAGTTCCCCTTACAACTCTGTAAATATCATTCAAATGTAGCAATTTACTGTAGTGCCAAACTTAATTGTGGCGCTGTTATTAAATCAAAGAATGGTATATGCAAATGAAACAAAAATTCTGTTGTCAATTTAGCTTCTAATTAGTTTAAAAGAAAACAGTAATTTTGGGCACAACATTTTTGGGCCCAATGTCCCCTTCATCCTTCTCTATGGTCATGAGCGACGGATGGAAATTTGATCTGTTCAACTGTCACCATGGAAACCATAAATATGACTTTAAAAGGTCTACATCTCACACTCACTGTAGCTGCAAACATGTTCTAGTCATCCATAATTCCCTACTCATCTCCTATGGAATGCAAAAGCAACGTGGCAAACATTCACGGCACAGTCTGGGGACACATCCTTCATTCATTTACAACATGGCATACAACATGGCATACAAACACACCCTCTTGACGGACATATGACACTGCACTGATACAAATCTCTTTTACACAGATTGCTGTGTGCTCTCACATGTGTGAGTCTGTGTGTGTGTGTGTGTGTCGGAATGTGTGTTTGTGTATGTGTGTGTCTGTTTGTGTGTGTATTTGTGTGTCTGTGTGTGTCGGTGTTTGTCTGTCTGTCTGTGTCTGTGCGCTCTACAAGGAGCGGAGAGAGAAACCGGATTTCCACAAAAGTGTAAGGGGAAGAAGTGGAGCCTGACAATAAACAATGACTTGCTGATCTCCCAAGGCCCCTCAGTTCATTTCACCCATGGAATTACCCAAGAGGAGGGGAAGAATGAGTGATTTACTCTGCCATGAACGAACACACTGGGGCAGACTGGAGTGTTTGTGTGTGTGTGTGTGTGTGTGTGTGTGTGTGTGTGTATATGTGTGTGTGATGTCATCAATCTTTGGTTCCTTATTAGAGTGTTCTCTGCTTCTCCAGTTCCGAGGCCAGGGGAGAGGGAGGAGTACTATGTAGCACTATGCACATCAGTAGAGGCTAGTGGGAGGAGCTATAGGAGGACGGGCTCATTGTAATGGCTGGAATGGAATGGAGTCAAATGTGTGGTTTCCATATGTTTGAAACAGTGCCATTTATTCTATTCCAGCCATTGCAATGAGCCCGTCCTCCTATAGTTCCTCCCACCTGCCTGCACTGATACAAATCTCTTCCCCTGTCTAAAGAGCTCCATTTCTGGTCATGGGATTTACACACATTGAGCAATCCTTTCCACCTCTCTTTACTCTACATGTCTCAAACACTAACACGGCATCGGCATATTTTTTTAACATAGATCTAAAAAGCTCAATGTCAAAATAGGGGCATCAAAGAAAAATCAAACAGTATACTCTAACTTCACCATTAAATGATCTTACTGTACCAATCACCAACGAGCCAGTTATGAAGTAAAGCTGCAGTGACGTGTATTCATGGATGTCAAGGGATGCCAGGATTCCCCCCCAAAGAATCGACCAAGAAAAGAAAAAGAAAACATAGATAATAATTAATCTTTCGTCTATCTGTTTCATCATTTTCCTTCAATTCACAACAGGCTGAATGTATCTCACCGGCGAAAGCATCCAAGCGAGCGAAACAGCGCCCCTCTGTCTCTGTATGTGTAACCCATCTGTCTGGTCAAAAAGAGTATGACATTGTTGCTGCCTGTAGCATTAAATGCAAGGGAAGCCAGTGAGCATTTGGCCTCCCTTGATAAAAAAAGTATCAAATAACAGCCAATCATCACACAAACACACACACACACGCGCGCACGCATACAGACACACACACACACAACACACACACACACACACACACACACACACACACACACACACACACACACACACACACACACACACACACACACACACACACACACACACACAGAGAGAGAGAGAAATCAGAACCATTGACAGCCAAACCATATTTAGCTTACGTTGATTGGAATAATTTGTTTTTGGTTATCTTTTAGTTGTCACTGTATTACACTAAGCAGATATGATTTGATGATGTTGAAATGGTGCTGGAATAGGGGAGGCAGCTCCTGTTTTCATTGCGACTTGCGGTAACTCCCTGTGGTTCTAAATCAGTAGTTGTTTAGTTGTCCGAAAATGTCGGAAACATTAACTTGCTTGATTATGCTGTAGATCTTGTAACTGTGTGTTACCTCTACATGCAATATGCTTTGTGGACCTCACTGGACAGAGGTTGCTATCCGGTTTTGTGATAAAACACAAGTGTGGTTGAACTTATTCTGCTACAGTCTTCTTATTGTCTCAGCCTTTAGGCCTATTTACCCACGTGCCGGTCCTGTAAAGCTGTACTATTTTAAAGAATTATACACAGAAATGCCCAACTTTAGTAAAACTCCCCAAAAGTGTTGCGTGGGTAGAGGTTAAAGTGCATGTAGGAGACCTCCACGGGATTAGGCAGCCATGTTGGATTGTTAATTGGATTCCCAACGAGGTTGCGAATCACTTTCACCTCTAGTGACTAGTTTCCGCCGAGATGTCTGGAAACATGCTCCTGGGGAAGAGATGGACCTTTAGCTCACTCCCCTAAATGAGTTTGGAATTCACCGCTACTAATCCTTTTGACCTAACACTCGAGGGGTTAACTGCTTCCTGTTCTGACTCAAGCTGAATCACTGTGCTGGTGTTAAAATGTATTTTTCACTGGCCTCCGGGCATTGATAGAGAGTTTGGCCAAGTGCTTGGCAACTAAGGTATGCACTAATGCTACAAATGCCAGTTTATAATACAATATACAGTATGTCATTAAGCAGCTGCTTTTATCTAATGAGACTTAGTCATGCATGCATACATTTTACTTACGCGTGGTCCTG
Source organism: Salvelinus namaycush (assembly GCF_016432855.1). Taxonomy (NCBI): domain Eukaryota; kingdom Metazoa; phylum Chordata; class Actinopteri; order Salmoniformes; family Salmonidae; genus Salvelinus; species Salvelinus namaycush. Next base: position 92,094 of record NW_024057875.1, read on the forward strand.
GGAAACGAACCTACTATCCTGGCATTAATTTGACAAAAACACTAATTTGATGCAAATTTGACACAATATGGTATAAACGGTATTCACAAAACAGAAAGGTGAGTAAACAGCATGATTTCCCCTCCACTGTCCTACATCCCTTGTCTATTGTAATGTCATTTTATTCCAAGGGGAAGACCATAGATATTTTCTGTGGAGGATGCTTTATATACTGTATATACTGATTTGACAACATCCGGTGAAATGGCAGAGCGCGAAATTCAAAAGAAATTATTATAACTATTTAACTTTCATAAGTGCAATACAGCAAATTAAAGCTTAACTTGTTAATCTAGCCATCGTGTCAGATTTCTAAAAGGCTTTATACGGCGAAAGCAAACCATGCGATTATCTGAGGACAGCACCCCATCAAACAAACACATGACAATCATATTTCAACCCGCCAGGCGCGCACAAAACTCAGAAATAACAATATAATTCATGCCTTACCTTTGGAGAGCTTCTTCTGTTGGCACTCCAACATGTCCCATAAACATCACAAATGGTCCTTTTGTTCGATTAATTACGTCGTTATATCCCCAAAATGTCAATTTATTTGGCGCGTTTGATTCAGAATAACATTGGTTCCAACTCGCCCAGCATGACTACAAAATATCTAATAAGTTACCTGTAAACTTTGTCCAAACATTTCAAACAATTTTCCTAATCCAACTTTAAGTATTTTAAAACGTAAATAATCAATAAAATTTAAGCTGGGATAAACTGTGTTCAATAGAGGATAAAATGAAAGTGGAGCGATCTTCAGGTCACGCGCCCCAAACAAAAGAGTACACTTGGCTATCCACCAAGAAAGTGTCATGACGTTGCCCTCTTTGGGTACAGCAAGCCCCATCCCCCTCTCCCTGTCTCCTACACCCAGGCTGCTGTGGTCAGAGAGAGGTCGTAAATTCCTGGAGGAGATTATCTCCTCATGGCCACAGTATAGAGACAGAGTGAATTTTCATAGAGAACAAAGACATTTCTTCCACCTCACAGAACTTGAGGTCCGAACAACATTCATGTTCTGGAGAAGGTATAAAAGATCGGTGAAGAATCCAGCTACGAACTGGTCCGTTTGGTACAATTTTGTGAAATTCATGGGAGACAATACGGCCACATTACCATAACGCTGTTTATATAATAGCCTCAGATATGAGGCTTACATCTAACTGTTGTATAAGATGAATGAGTGAGGATGATACTGTTTGTGAAATTGTGTAATGTGATTTTGGATTGTTTAATGAAGGAAACTCCAATTCCCTTTGGAGTTTAACTAAATCAGAGGACCGCCCATGAGCACAGTTATGGTCGGGCATCCTGGGACAGGCCCTTTTCTGCTCTCCCGAATAAAACCCCCACTTTGAGAATTTCTCAAGAGACCATGTTGCTCTCAATTACGAGAGGACAAAGGTTGCAGGCCAGACTGCTGAATCTTTTAACCATCTCACGTGGTTAAACTCTTAGACTATCGATACCGACAGAATAAGAACAAGTCTTTGATATTAATTACTAGTCTGCAGCTAGGAATTCGGTATCATTGCATGCGAAGACCGACAACCGCCGAAACATCTATCCATAACGACATGAATGAATGTCACTCTGAACTATCCATTCTAACCACGACAGAGAGGGCGGACAAACTCTCCAACAGAAACAAACTTTTCAACAGAGACCCTGACGACACACTGAGCGTAAATATATATATATTGATTGCAATTGTTCCCGAATGAGTGAGCGTTCATGTGCAAAGGATTAGCATTTCAATTGTTATAATTATCAACTGTGTGTTGTCTTATCTCAGTCGACCCCCACTTCCCTTTTGTACACTAAGCCGCGATGCCGGTTTATCCCACTAGGGAAACTTCGTTAACATTTCCTTGTAACTATCTACTGTTTGTTTATGCATTTCTGTGAATTACTTAGTTAGTAAATAAATGATTTAAGACAATTGATGTATGGATGACTCATAGTGAAGACTGGGTTCGTGCAGATAACCAACAATTTACAACGTTTGGAATGAGACTAACGTGAGGTAAAGAAGAATTCATTAATCAGAAGACTATTGATCAGATATGAAAATATCTGAAAAGTTATATTAGGAAAATTATAACTTTGTAATCTAAATATTTTCCTTGGTGCCCCGACTTCCTAGTTAATTACAGTTACATGATTAATCAGTTTAATCGCGTAATAATAATTACAGAGAGTCATTTGATAATGATTCATCTTCAGTTTAATGATGCCAAAGACACGACAAAAGGAAAGGGCTACTTCTTCACTACTCAAAGGAAAAACATCAACCAATTTCTAAAGACTGTTTCTAAAGACTGACATCTGGTGGAAGCCATAGGAACTGCAAGCATATTTCTATTAAAACGGGCTTGCCATAGGAAACCAATGGAAAACAGATTGACCTAAAAAAAAAAATCCCTGGATGGATTGTGCTCGGGGTTTTGCCTGCCAAATCAGTTCTGTTATATTCACAGACATTATTCAAACAGTTTTAGAAACTTCAGAGTGTTTTCTATCCAAAATCTACTAATAATATGCATATCCTAGCTTCTGGGCCTGAGTAGCAGGCAGTTTATTTGGGCACACTTTTCATCCGGACGTGAAAATACCGCCCCCTATCCCAGAGAGGTTAGCTGAATCACTGTGCCTGTGTTAAAATGTCTTTCTCACTTCTCACTGGCCTCTGGGCGTTGACGGAGAGTTTGGCCAAGTCTCAACGTCAGCAGTGAAGAGGCAACTCCGGGATGCTGGCCATCTAGGCAGAGTTCCTCTGTCCAGTGTCTGTGTTCTTTTGCCCATCTTAATATTTTCATTTTATTGGCCAGTCTGAGATATGGCTTTTTCTTTGCAACTCTGCCTAGAAGGCCAGCATCCCAGAGTCGCCTCTTCACTGTTGACGTTGAGACTGGTGTTTTGAGGGTACTATTTAATGAAGCTGCCAGTTGAGGACTTGTGAGGTGTCTGTTTCTCAAACTAGACACTCTAATTTACTTGTCCTCTTGCTCAGTTGTACACCGGGGCCTCCCTCTCCTCTTTCTATTCTGGTTAGCGCTAGTTTGCGCTGTTCTGTGAAGAGAGTAGTACACAAGGTTGTACGAGATCTTCAGTTTCTTGGCAATTTCTCGCATGGAATAGCCTTCATTTCTCAGAACAAGAATCAACTGACGAGTTTCAGAAGAATGTACTTTGTTCTGGCCATTTTGAGCCTGTAATTGAACCCACAAATGCTGATGCTCCAGATACTCAACGAGTCTAAAGAAGGCCAGTTTTATTGCTTCTTTAATCAGAACAACAGATGATGATCAGTTAGACTTTTAAAATGATAAACTTGGATTAGCTAACACAACGTGCCATTGGAACACAGGAGTGATGGTTGCTGATAATGGCCCTCTGTACGCCTACGTAGATATTCCATTAAAGAATCTGCCGTTTCCAGCTACAATAGTCATTTACAACATTAACAATGTCTACACTGTATTTCTGATCAATTTGATGTTATTTTAATGGACAAAAAAATTGCTTTCCTTTCAAAAACAAGGACATTTCTAAGTAACCTCAAACTTTTGAACTGTAGTGTAAGGTGAGTGCTACAAACGCTAATTTGATACAAACAGAAATTTTACACAATATGGTTCAAACGGTATTCGCAAAATAGAAAGGTGCATAAACAACGTAATTTACTGTCTCGTGTTGCCAAACAAAGTGAATAATTTTGTTATTTTATTTTCTATGGGAAGACTATAGAGGGGACTAGAGATTTTCCGTGTCAGCCTATAGTCTGGAGCCTTCCTTAGAGGTTGTTAGGGGCTCCGGTCGGTGTCTCAGCTAGCTTGCCTTTGATGTAAAATTAATCGTAGCAACAGGGGAAGAGGCAGGGGCAACGGGCCCTATTCAGAGAAATCAGGGGTGGACGAGAGGGGGATCACAGCTTTCTGTTTGGAGTCTGTTCCCGTGTGGCTCAGTTGGTAGAGCATGGCGCTTGCAACGCCAGGGTTGTGGGTTCAATTACCACGGGGGGACCAGGATGAATATGTATGAACTTTCCAATTTGTAAGTCGCTCTGGATAAGAGCGTCTGCTAAATGACTTAAATGTAAATGTAAATGAGTCTACGTCTGTGAGGGAGAAGATGAAACTGTGACATAACAAGGCTTTTCAGTAAGCGGTTGTTTCTGGGGTGTTTCATCAGCCACTGCTCTGGCAGGGTAAGACAGGGCCAGGCCCCAGAGGACCACCAGTCCGCTTTGGTCTATCCTGGTCCCCCCCCTATTCTCATAGAGCAGAGCAAGGAGCCATGCTGAAGAAGAAGCCTTAGGGACACCAGTGGTGATTTCAGAGCATGATGTGTGGACTATTTGAGTACGCAAGCAAGAGAGAGCATTCATTATTAACGATGGTAAACACTAGATAGTGGGTCTAATGATTTTGTGTTGACCTCCCTTTATTAATGACTGATCCTGTATAATGAGTATAGGGGAAGTACAAAAGCACCCTGTTCAGTATTTATCAGTTTATTCTGCTAACTTGGATCAAATCTGATCGCTAGACCCATTGGCAAGCAAGGGCTATAAAAATAGCAAATCTGTACATTTACTAGTTTAGTAAGTATTTCTATTCCATGTGTTTAAATGTATTGACTGAAATGAGTCAGAAAGTTCTCTCCGGATACATTTCTTGGAACAAGAAAGAAAATCGTACTTGCAAAAACAAGTTTTGACCCAAAGGAGCCCTAATTGTCAGTCTGGATGGAGACAAGCGGAACGTTTATTCGGCACCGAGCGGTTTGAAACAGGCAGAGGCTACCTGGAGTTGTTGGGGGGATCAATCAATCAATTACTGGACTTTATCCCTAACCCCTAACCACAGACCCAATACTTGATGTCCAATTTGTGTCTTCATCCAAGAAATGCACAATCCACACTTTCTCCCCCAGCTCTCCTGATAGCTAGATTTAATCTCGGCCGTGTCACTCTTGGCAGTGCCCCCGGCCCTCCTCCTTATCGATCGGACAGGGGCGAATAGGGTGGGGTGGGGTGGAGGAGGGGTGATTGGTATCGAGCTGGACGTGGGAGCCACCGGGGTCAATGAGATGCACCCAATAAAGATTTCACACGGCATTAATACGGTCGCACCCTACCATACAACTCCTCCTTGAGCACAACATTAGAATAATGGCCTCTCAATGGAAGGTTGATGCACATGGTCCTCTGTATCCATCCACTCTATTTTCTATGAATAAAACAGTCATGTAGTAAAATTAACAATTCGAGGAAACCAGTAAACAGCAGTCATCTCTGGAGGTGGCAAAGGTATAGTTGGGAGTATTTGGAGTTGATTCTACTGGTTTTATTGGAGTATTTGGAGTTGGTTCTATTGGTTTTATTGGACTATTTGTAGTTGATTCTATTGGTTTTATTGGAGTATTTGGAGTTGATTCTATTGGTTTTATTGGAGTATTTGGAGTTGATTCTGTTGGTTTTATTTGGGCTGTGAAACGGTGTGCCTTGTAGTTCTAAAGGTGCTTGCTGTGAATCAGACCTAAGCCATGCTACTGTGGAGACGCTCTACAGAGCAAACTCTGCCCCGGGTCTCCCCGTGGCCATCGCATGAACAACCTGTCTGCATGTTTTTGTCAATGAGCTAGTTGGATTTTAAGCCATAGAATAATACAGCAACCTCAGACGTTTACAATCTCCCCACACATCGATAAATGTTGCATGGGACTGGCAATGCTCAGAAAACGATGGTGGAAAAATGCAAGAGTACGTTATAATACTTTTATTGCATCAAATGGTTGTTTTATGCAACAGAATAGAGGATTCTCATAACTATTGTGTGTGTGTTCTACTGAGGATGGGCCTCTGGGAGATAACACTGACAGGAGATTTACGATGTCTTTTGGGTGATAAAACCTAAAGAGATCGCATTCCAGAGCATGGGTTAATGTTTCTGTTCTATACCGTACCAGGGAGACATGGCTCCAGTATGGAGTTGGGGGGCCAGACACAATTAAACTGTTGACACAGCAGATACTGCTGTGAATTATAGGTATCTTTCATACAAATCTTAACCTTGTGACCCATTCTATACATCTGCTGTTCGTCATGTAGGTTGAAAGGGGTGTACCTTGGCTATAAAATACCTTTGTACTTTTGTCTCAGGGCTCTCAACAAATCATCTGAGATTGGTCGACCACCCCTCGTTATCGTAGAGCACTCAATCCATTCACTTTATATGTGTCCGTTGTGTTGACTTGCTCCCTTATTAATAAGTGATTAAAGATTTAGTTTAAGTATAACTCTGACTTGTGTGATAAGTTTGTCTCTCCTCATTTGATAGTAAAGAAATTAACCACCACAACACCCAACTAGAACATTGGGACAACAGTCATGTGTCAGAGTTGGGTTTCACAACAGATCTCCCTTTCATGTCCACATTGTAAATGTTTTTCATGACCGCTCTCTGGTCATTTCAATTGACTAATGTCTTTGCCTGATGCTTTGATATAAATCACAGAGACCATTTATAGAGTAGAACCACTTGACTATGCTGTTAAATGAAGCATTTTGTGAGTGATTAATCTTTACCGGTCTTAAATTGCTTTATGTAGGAGTCAATCTTTATTGCTCTGTATTTGCATAAAGTCTCAAATCTCTTCCAAAGCCCAACTTTCCCGCTCCATCTATATGCTAGACATTGTTCAAAATGTTGAAGGATGAAGAACAAGCAAATCATTTGTTCAATTACTGATCATTTTGCTGCGATGTTTGAAGCCTCTGGGCAGACAATGGTTATGTGGAGTTAAGGTTGAGTGAGTCAAGCACACCATCATTGCAGAGCAATGGGCAAATGCACACTAAACAACACTACAGTCATGATTTTCTCTCCTCATAAGGACCCTCTGACCTCATTCCTGCCTGAGGAAATATAGTGATGCAATCCACGTTCCAAACCAGTGAGTCATCCTGGGATCTTACTGAATAAAAAGGTCTAAATTCCAGTAAAACGAATTACGTCTAATGGTATCCACGTCAAGCAAACGTCAATAGCACTGGGAGTGTTCATTTACCCCCCAAAAACCCAAGTATTCAATATGGTGAACTCTCCTTTCAACTTACTCTTCAGCGCTTGCCTCACATGAAGCATGCGCTGACTATTTATTATTTTGAAGAATTCCTGAAATTGAATTACAAATGTTACATTTTAAACTGGTTTCACACTGTAATTTGAGCCCAATACACAGTTTAACATTGTGTCCTTGATAATATCCATTCTGTATAAATGTGTATAAAGGAAAGTTGCATGTAGTTCATAGAGAATCTATAAATGAGTCATAAGTGTCAGAACACATAGGGGTTTTCTCAATAACATCCTCTACTGTGAGTGACATATTCACATTTTTGAAAACTGCTGATTGATCAGAGAAATCCAAATCCAAATACACAACCATGACAGCTCAGATGTCCTCCTGGGAACTGCCAGGAGAATCTTCATTGTGTATGACAGAAACGATTTGGTGAGATGAGATCCAATTTCCATTTGCTTCTGGAGAAAGATAATATCCAATAGGCCTATACAATGTTGATGTTATTTTTCATGCAGTGGCCTAAAAAGCAGCATTTGTAAAATGTTTTCATTCATTTATGTAAAAGAGAACAGAAGGCAATATCACTTTTTCAACTAAAGTGCTTGAAGCAAAACTAATCCTTTGAACAAAATTGCTGCTGCAAGTATGAAATCAGACTACTTTCAAAACAAACTGGATTAGCTTGGGGAACAAACACAAGTCTTCAGGTAACATTACTCATCACTGAATCACCTTCGATATGAACTTTGAGACTTGTGTTGGCTCCCCAAGATAGTTCCTAGAGTTTAGCTCAACAGGCTAACAGTTTCATTAAACTGATAAGCAAACACACTCAAATCTAATGCTGATTGCTCCCAAAGGTCATTAAAATTCGTAGGATATACAGTATATGGCGTAGATAGTAGCTGGTAGCTATTGTTTGTGACACACTGAAATCTACAAATTTGGCCTATGAGGTAAAACGTAATAATTCAACTTCAAGAAACTCACCGTCTACCCTATCCTTCTGTCCATCCCACACTGTCTGACCCTAGCAGTTCCCTGAATCTTCAGGAAGGTAATTGGTGTCAGCGGTGGGACTCACCTCTCTCAGCCTGCACGTAATAAGGGAGTTCAGGTCACCACGGCCATATATCTCATCCAGCACCAAAAGAAGACTGCACTGGTCACATTTCCATTTTCACAAGCACATCGTAAAACCGTTTTTGGCTCCTCTTTCACTGGTCGGGCACAAGAGCCATTTTTCACTTTGCGAGGCTGGTGCGGCGGCCATATGGAATGGGGGCCCTGGCTGCACTCTTGTTGGCTCTCCATGGTGTGCCTAATCTCTCAGAGTTTCAAGGTCAGCCAAGATGTATGAATTCCCCCCGTCCCTTTGTTGCTTTATGAAACTTTACAAACACATATTTTTAACCTAGTGGGTTCTCTAAAGAGCGAAACAAACCACATCTTTAGCTTAATTTCCTCAGCATATTATCAGACGTTATACCTAGTTGAAGCTGGAATCATGATTGGTGAAACGTCCATTTGTGAAGTCACAACAAGAAATAAGTTACTGCAAACAACAAACAGTCTGTTTCCCCTCTCAGACATCATTGCCCGTGTGATTTTCCAGCAGCACATCTGTTTCCCTCTCAGACATCATTGCCCGTGTGATTTTCCAGCAGCACATCTGTTTCCCTCTCAGACATCATTGCACGTGTGATATAAGAGCTCTGATAGGTTGGAGGACGTCCTCAGGAAGTTGACATCATTTCTGTGTAAATCTATGGAAAGGGGTGAGAACCATGAGCCTCCTAGTATAGTTTAATCTAAAAAGGATTCTTTTATTGTTTCACAATTTTTATTTTTAGGAAAATTCCCTGAGGATGGTCTTCCGCTTCCTCCTCTGAGGAGCCTCCACTGAGCTTACGTTCTGACGAGTAGCCTAATACTTTAATGGGGGATATTTTCCAGCACACTGTAATACACTTCATATACTGTGCATCTACAAACTAACATCATCCCACCTGGAATGTCACAAACTAACAGCATTTTAGACGGAGACATAAAAGGGGAAACATGTAGATTCAAAGGGGAAATCTGCAATTGGCACATCCATTTTTGGGCTTTTAAATGAATGATATTGATTCACGTCATGGGGGGATCATGTAGCCACTGCAAAGCCCATTTACTCTCCCCGCTTCGTAGAACACCCTATCCATCTGGTTGACTTATGTAGAGACTGGGGTGCAAAACGCTCCTTTGTGCCTCATCCAATTTACTGAAATGCCACATTGCTGCATCCAAATGGATGGAGCGTACAGCGCTTTTTGTTTGTCTCTGATGCACTTTTTGCACATTACATTTTACATTTTAGTCATTTAGCAGACGCTCTTATCCAGAGCGACTTACAGTAGAGGGCATACATTTTATTACATTTTTACATTTTTTTTACATACTGAGACAAGGATATCCCTACTGGCCAAACCCTCCCTAACCCAGACGACGCTATGCCAATTGTGCGTCGCCCCACGGACCTCACGGTTGCGGCCGGCTGCGACAGAGCCTGGGTGCGAACCCAGCCCAGGCGCGAACCCAGAGACTCTGGTGGCGCAGCTAGCACTGCGATGCAGTGCCCTAGACCACTGCGCCACCCACATCTACTGAAAACATTTGCTTGAGGCGATTCCAATGACTCTGCATAATAAAAACAGTCATTTTCAAACTGCCGTGTTAAAAGAGAGCGGAACCTAAGTGAGAAGCTGATTTATACAATCCCATTTGGATCCTACATCATTGCCAGCCACCTCCCTTTAGGCTTTACAAGTCTAACATCAAAATGACTAATCAGAGCAACACAAACACTGTGGCGTGATAACGCTGACAACAATGCAACACTAATCACACTTCACATCTCCCTAGAGAACATTAGTTGCATAACCTCATTGTTTATCTGATGCAGGAAACATCTAGAGTACTTTGAAAGGACCCCACTGTCACATGGCAGACCATGCAACAAAGTCACATAATCGGATTTTGAACGTAACCTTAACCCTAACATTAACCACATTGCTAACCTTATGCCTAACCTAACCCTAATCCTAAATTAAGGCCAAAAAGCTTATTTTTATTTTCATGAATTTTTTACGATCTATAATTTTTTTGCGACTGGCCCATCTAGCGGAAACCGCTCAGCTCTGCCTCCAGGACATTATTCACCCCAATAAACGTAAATCTGCATTAAAATAAGGCCTTATTGACTAGATATATAGGCTATAGCACGTTCCCAGTGCTCAAAACACACTGTAATGGGGAAACTCACCTCATCCACCACCAATTAGATGGGCAATGCCACGGCAGCCATCTGTTTAATATCTCATTCAAAAGATAGCACCCTACGAAGGGTAATGTACTCATCACTGCCCTGGGATATTGGAGTCTCCTTAAATCACTGGGTAGAATGCCCCCTACTGCCACTTCCAGCATACTGTATATATATTTTTTCCTTTATTTAACTAGGCAAGTCAGTTAAGAACAAATTCTTATTTACAATGACGGCCTAGGAACAGTGGGTTAACTGCCTTGTTCAGGGGCAGAACGACAGATTTTTACCTTGTCAGCTCGGGGATTCAATGTAGCAACCTTTCAATTACTGGCCCAATGCGCTAACAACTAGGCTACCTGCCTCCCCATATGGAAATGTACAGGAAATGTAAACAAACAGTATCTTCATACTCTCCATAAAGTTGTTGCACATTACATTAAATAGGTGCAGGTATATTCAAGTGCATGCAATTCACTAGTCCCAATTGAAATACACTTATTTGCTCTGGGTGTCTGGCATGCTCTGGTTTTGTACTCACATTCATGGAAGTCTTAAGCCAACAGCATATCAGGAGCCGCCTACAGAAAAGGAAGGAGAGTTAGAGAGGATATAATACAACAGTGACCTACCATGTCTAAAACCAGGTACTTATCCATCTTTAAAGTAGTTACTGATGGTTAGTCCTTTTTCTGTTTCAATAGTCCTCAAGAATCAATGTCCTGGATGTTCATACTGTTTTTTTTTGTGTTTTTAAAAAAGTATTATTTATTACAAAAAACACAAGGAAGGGGTAACATTAAAGTATTAGAACATGAAGGACAAACAATACAGCATCAAGACTGTCACGACTTCTGCCAAAGTCGGTTCCTCTCCTTGTTCGGGCGGTGTTCGGCGGTCAACGTCACCGGTCTTCTAGCCATCGCCGATCCATTTTCCATTTGTTTTGTCTTATTTTCCCACACACCTGGTTTTCATTCCCTCATTACGTGTTGTGCATTTAACCCTCTGTTCCCCCGATGTCTTTGTGTGGTATTATTTGTTTGTAAGTGCTTGTGCACATGTTGCCTGGTGCGCGTCGGGTTTTGTACCCAAGTTGTTATTTTCTTGATGCCGTTGGTCTTGGAATTAAACTGCTCCGGCTATTACCTAGTTCTGCTCTCCTGCGTCTTACTTCCCTGCCACCAGTTACGCACCCCTTACAGAGACACTATCAAACATCTATCAGTCTTTCTGCAACAGAGCCATCCTTATGTGTGAGGGCGCGTGTGCATGATAGTGATATAAAATATATGTCAGTTTCCTTTTTCATGATCACAATCTTGTGAAGGCCGAACCCTCCAAGATCCCCCCACAGTTCCCCAATAGCTGTCCCGCAACCATTCAAGACCCCTCCCACAGTCCCCGTCCTGGAATAATTTTTTATAAATATAAATATAAAATGAATATAAAATGAATTCCATTCCCCACACCCAAAACCCCCCAATGCACCAACAACCAAGAGAATGAACTAAAGAGAAAAAAGGAAAAGACAGAAGAAAACAACAAACAACAATGTAAGAAAAATAAAACAAAATAATAAATGTAAAACAAAGGACATCAAGGACAACTGAAATCATAACAGCAATACCTACTTTATATGTTTGTGTGCATGTCTGGCACTATTACATGTGTGTGTGTGTTCTTGTATGTGTTTATTTGAATGAGAGTGTGTGTATGCATGTGTACAAACACCTGCACGGCATCAGCCTCAGGCAACCCGGCATTAGTTGTAAAAACACTGCCACTTAGTGTCATTCAAATGTACTTTTATTATGTTTTATTTTGACTTTTTTCCATCATTCTCCATCACCATCATTCTCTCTCTCACACAGCAACTCCACTCCCACTTGTCTCCAATTCCACATACCAACCCTCAGCTTCCCTCAGCCCATCCAATCTATCTCTGCTGGCCACCCACTTCGTGTTTCTACACAACACATATCTTTCAACTATGCTATGATGTGTAATGTACAATTTGAATCTATCTAATCGAATAGAATCTACAGATTGCGAGTTGAAGATAAATACTTTTACTAAGAGTATTAGTATATTAGTAATTGACTGACCCAGTCTCTCCAGATCTCCTAACAGTATTATATCTAGAGTCAATTTGAGATCAATGCTATGCATTTTCAGCCATTCCTGAACCTGAGACCAGAAACAGACTACCTGAGGGCAATACCAAAATAAATGGTCTATTGATTCTGTATCCTCACAACAAAATCTGCAGAGCTTCGATGATTTTATGCCCCAAATATTCAACATTTTGTTGGTGGCAAGAATTCTATATAATAATTTTAGCTGAAAAGCACGAAGTCTTGAATCTTGCGTTGTTATATATATCAACTCATACACCCTGTACCATGGAATCGGTACATCAAAAATCTCTTCCCAACTATTTTGCAATCTGTATGGCACAGTTGTCAACATCCTGGTCCTCAAATGAAACTGGTATACTTTCCTATTTATGCTATTTTTATTCCTCTGCCAGTTTTGATCCTTTATATTGTTCATACTGTTGATAGTATCTGGTCAGGTAGAGGAGGGTTCCTGACTCCTGCACAGCAACTCTAGTCTGGTTCCATTCAAGGGTTGTTCACGCCTACACTGTCACCTCTGCTTGGTCCTTAGGGTCTATGCCTGCCTGGTTTGCTGATGTCATTTATTGGCCTATACATTTCATTTGATTTATTGGTTCTTTCAAATGATAGCCTATTAGTGAAGTTGTGGTGTGATGCACACCACAGGAAAGTCAGCCATGTGTGAAGAATTAAAACGTTTCTCGGTTCACATAAGAGTGCTGTGTAAATACTTTGAATAAATATTACTGTAGGGCATGTTACCATTTTCAGGCAAACACACTCCAATGTTGTTGCTGCTGTGTTGACATCATCCACCCACTAGCTCCTCCTCCAATCAGAGAGCTCATCGGAGGATGTTGATCGTTGCATCAGCATCATTTCTCGCATCCTCACGGCGTAGGCACTACGCAGGGAGAGTGGGAGAGAGGGAGCGACACGGAGAGAGAGAGAGAGAGAGAGCGAGAGAAGCCATTACGGAGATTCCACACAGAGAATCGTCAGACGGCAGAGAAAACATCCCAGTTTTGCATGTAGGTCGACGGAAAACCTCGCCAAAACCACTCGAGGAGAGAATCTGAGCAGGAAAGGCTGATCACGAAAATCCAAACGTGATAGATATAAAACCAGGTATGGAGAGCCTGCTAGATAACCCAATGAAAGCCGTGCTGTATCTGAAGGAACTCACCACCATCGTGCAGAACCAGCAGAGCCTGATCCAGACGCAGCGCCAGCGCATCGACGAGCTCGAGCGGAAGGTGGAGGACCTGATTGGGGAAAACCGCCATCTCCGGGACCCCCATCAGTCCTATCACCACCCCCACCACCACCACCCGTCTCCCCGCAGTACAAGCCCTCAGCCACCCGTCCACCTGCACCAGCATCCAGGGGGAAACAAAGTCGGGGTTCATCCTAGCCAGCAACCGCAGCAGGTCGCCTCTCTGTCGGCACAGCCTCCGCAGCATCCTCCCCCTCCGACGCCTCCAGTTCACCATCCGCAGCAACTGCAGCTGGTGCCCACCTCCCCGCCGTCACCAAAAGCGGGCCAGAGCAGCCCCGACTCAGCGGAGGAGGACAAGAAAAGCCCGGCGTGCTGCAAGTCCCTGGTTCCGCAAACACCTACGACTCTGTGCCGCTCCGTTGGACTTGCCAGGAAAGCAGAGTGAGTAGCCTTATGCTACATTATTGCCTATATATTTTACCCACATCTAGCTAGAATTCCATTAAGGCGAATTTCTTAGCTAGTCTACCTGTCACTCGAGTGTTTGGCTAGCTAGCCCACGTTACAAACATAGCCCAACAAACATAACACGACCCAGTAAAGTTACTATTTTACTGGATAAATTCCCGATAAATTGCATGATATGTTATATTGACAAACAGTGGGGTCCTAACAAAGATGAGCAAAAATGTCTGTATAAAATACATAATTCAAATAATGAGCTATATATATCGTATGCTCCAAAAAATGGGGAAATTACATTATTTTATATTAGTGAATACATTTGCTCAGATAAAAAACATTTTGTTTAGCAAGTAATATTTATTTTCTCAAAAAGGTAGTTGGTCAAAGTTATTCACATCCCTGTTTTCAATACCTCACTAGTTTGCTGTAGGCTACCTGCACCAAAATGCCAGTATTTTTCCTTCATACCTTGCTCTCCATCTTCTTTTTAAATTGGGAGACAATTTGTTTTCAGCACTTTTATTTCCATGACTGATCAAAAGTCGTTTTCTCACGACTCTCTTGTATCTATGCAGCAGCAATATGTTTGGAACATGGAATCACAATACATAATCATGAGAATGGTGAGAATCCTAAGTATCCTGGTAATATCATATCTTGATGTCCCTGGCAGCTCCCAGCCCTATATTGTTGCAGGAACATGTTTTTTTGTTGTTGAGTGAAATGGAGGCGTTTGATGCACAGGAATGATAATAATGGTAAGTTAATAAAAACATAAAAACGTATACTTAATGATAAAACAGATGCATTTCCCTTTGATAAGGAGATCGCATAGCAGCATGCAGCCTAATGTGTTACTTCTATTATACAGCCTCGTCATAAATCAGAATCATATTGCAGGACATGACATGACCCTTTTCTGACATAACTGGTTTATTCCTGCTACACAATACATGTTAGGCTTCCATGTATACAACGCTCAAATAATACTTCTATACTCCATTCTTTTACTTTTAGATGTGTGTGTATTGTTGTGAATTGTTAGATACCACTGCACTGTTGGAGCTAGGAACACAAGCATTTTGCTACACCTGCAATAACATCTGCTAAATATGTGTATGTGACAAATACAATTTGATTTGATTTGATTTTAATAGCCAAACATGCTCAAAAGTAAATAGACCAGTACCCTGTTTAAATTTGACAGTATGGGTAGACTATATTATTGTTATGCGATAGGAACACGACGACATAGCTTATTTAAATTCAGAGCCTATACCAAGGCAGGAGATAGAAGCAATCATCTATTGCTGAACAAAAATTAAACAATTAGTATTTTCCATAGAAGTGTGCTTTAAATTGTTTAAATTGACAATCAGTTGCAGAATGAGCTGCCAGTGTTTGGCACTTCCTATATGTGGCATACATTTTTAGTTTGAAAAAGTCACCGAAAAAGATAAAAACATTAGGCTCACACTTCTACAGAAATGTGATCGAATTTGCCATTGCTCTTTCTTTTAGAAACTGTCATGGCCCAGTTCCAACATCTCCAAGTCAAAGGCTACAGCAAATGGGCGTATTTGTCACCGTAAAAAAAATGAATGGATGGCGTTTTCCAGGCTAGGTTGTAACGCTCGTTCACAAGAACACAAATATAGTATGGCTTTGATTTATCAATGAAAATGTTGTGTATATGTTGTGTGCAACACTTTGATAAATTGCAATAATTAGTTGCGCACGCAAATCCTTTAATCTCCACGTACGCCAGGATGTTGTGAGAAATGTACACGGTTGATAAATGAGGCCCCTGGAGTCTGTTAAACAGTATTGGCACTTGGATTGGAACCGGTGCTTTGGTCAGGTGACATGAAAATGTAACTCTTTGGCGTTGAACCACCATTGAAAAGCTGTGGTTTGAATTGAAGAGGGCAGTCCATTATCACAGATGAAGGCTATCAAGGATCTGGAAGGATCCTGTATGGATGAACTGTCTAAGATCTCTCCCAATATGTTCTCCAACTCTTAAAACATTTTAGAAAGGTATTGAAAACAGGGGTGTCAATCACTTTGACCCCTTCCTTTTTGAAAAAAAAAAGTTCAACAAAATCTCTTTCTCTGAGCAATTGTAATAGTATAAAATAATATAATCTCGCCATTTTATAGAGCTTACGAAAGAGTTCAGTATTCAAATTATTTATTTAGTCGTTTTTGTTTATCTTTATCAAGGGTGTCAATAATTTCGGACCCCACACCAACATAAAGTGTCTTACTGGGGTGTTGGGCCTCCATGAGCCGCCAAAACAGCTCCAATGCTCCTTGTCATAGATCCTACAACTGTCTGGAACTCTATTGGAGGGATGCAACACCATTCTTCCACAAGAAATGCCATCATTTGGTGGTTTGTTGATGGTGGAGGAAAACGTTGTCTCAGGCGCTGCTCTGTAATCTCCCATAAAAGTGTTCAATTGGGTGGAGACCTGGTGACTGTCACACACACACACACACACACACACACACACACACACACACACACACACACACACACACACACACACACACACACACACACACACACATACACTAAATCTTTAAACCTACCAACCCCCTATACTCCTATGAGTCCCCTGTTTCAAAGTCACTGAGATCTCTTCTTCTAGCCATGGTAGCCAAAATAATGGGCAGCTGGGCATTTTTATACATGACCCTGAGCATGATGGGATGTTTTAATTGCTTAATTAACTGAGCAACAACACCTGTGTGGAAGCACCTGCTTTCAATATATTTTATACCTCTCATTTACTTAAGTGTTTCCTTTATGTTGGAAGTTACCTGTAGCTCGGCCTGTATTATTATCAAAATGCTCCAATCGGTCAGAAATCTTTTCAGCTGGTTAAATTGAGATGACAAACCAGCACACATGAGCTGACTGGATGAACATCAAGCAAGCTATGCAATCCCCAATCCCCAATGGCATCATTTTTACGCCATTCATGAGCTAGTGATTAATTATCTGAAAGGTTTCTCCTTGTAGCTTCAGTTTTCAGTTGATAATACAGTGTCTTCGTAAAGTATTCAGACCCCTTGACTTTTTCCACATTTTGTTACATGACAGCCTTATTCTAAAATGTATTAAATCATTTTTTCCCTCACCATAACGACAATGCAAAAACAGGTCTTTAGAATTGTTTTCAAATTTATATATATATAAAAAACTAGAAATTTTACATTTACATAAGTATTCAGACCTTTTACGCAGTACTTTGTTGAAGCACCTTTGGCAGCGATTACAGCCTCGAGTCTACTTGGGTATGATGCTACAAGCTTGGCACACCTGTATTTGGGGAGTTTCTCCCATTTTTCTCTGCAGATCCTCTCAAGCTCTGTAAGGTTGGATAGGGAGCATCTCTGCACAGCTATTTTCAGGTCTCTCCAGAGATGTTCAATTGGGTTCAATTCCGGGCTCTGGTTGGGCCTATCAAGGACATTCAGAGACTCCCGAAGCCACTCCTGTGTTGTCTTGGCTGTGTGTTTAGGATTGTTGTCCTGTTGGAAGGTGTACGTTCGGTCAGAGGTCCTGAGTACTCTGGAGCAGGTTTTCATCAAGGATCTCTATGTACTTTGCTCCGTTCATATTTACCTCGATTCTGACTAGTCTCCCAGTCCCTGCCATTGAAAAACATCCCCACAGCATGATGCAGCTACCACCATGTTTCACCGTAGGGATGGTGGCAGGTTTCCTCCAGACGTGAAGCTTTGCATTCAGGCCAAATAATTCAATCTTGGTTTCCTCAGACCAGAGAATCTTGTTTCTCATGATGGTCTGAGAGTCTTTAGGTGCCTTTTGGCAAACTCCAAGCGGGCTGTCACGTGCCTTTTATTGAGGAGTGGCTTCCGTCTGGCCACTCTACCATGAAGACCTGATTGGTGCTGCAGAGATGCTTGTCCTTCTGGAAAGTTCTCCCTTCTCCACAGAAGAACTCTAGAGCTCTATCAGAGTGACCATCGGGTTCCCCCGATTGCTCAGTTTAGCCGGGCTGACAGCTCTAGGAAGAGTCTTGGTTCCAAACTTCTTCCATTTAAGAATAATGGAGGCCACTGTGTTCTTGGGGACCTTCAATGCTACAGAAATGTTTTGGTACCCTTTCCCAGATCTGTGCCTCGACACAATCCTGTCTCGGAGCTCTACGGACAATTCTTTCGACCTCATGGCTTGGTTTTTGCTGTGGCAGGCGTGTGCCTTTCCAAATCATGTCCAATCAATTGAATTCACCACAGGTGGACTCAATTAAGTTGTAGAAACATATCAAGGATGATCAATGGAAATAGGATGCACCTGAGCTCAATTTCAAGCCTCATAGCAAAAGGTATGAATACTTGTGTAAATAAGGTATTTCTGTTTTTTATTTTTAATACATTTGCAAAAATTTCAAAAATCCTGTTGTCATTTTGTCATTATAGGGTATTGTGTGTAGATGATGAGGAAAAATGTGAATTCAGCACATTTTTGAATATGGCAGTAACGTAACAAAATGTGGAAAAAGTCAAAGGGTCCTCAATGAAAACCCCAATGAAGGTAAGGTAGTTGCCACATTAAAAAAAGTGTTTTGTGTTACAATATTACAATACACTTTGTAGCCTATTTTGGAAGTAATTTTGTTTTGAAAGGGACATCTAGGTATGCTATTTTTCTCCATGTCGATAGTTGGTTGCAAAATATTTGAATATCGTCATATGACTGATGATACAGTATGTGATTGGTTGGTTTGAAACTCCTGGCAAACAGGCCCATGCACAGATAGAGTTGCTGGCAAATGACATTCATGTGATACCAATCAATTAATTCATACTTTTCTCTTCCAACTTAATTGGCATATTTCTCAAATAAGCGATGGAATTGCATTTTAACACAATCAACTCTTATTGCCCTAGAAATGTCTAAAGCAATTTTTTTTAGAAGTGGGGTGAGGCTATAATCCACCACACGTCAATAAACGCCCACTCACTGAGGGTGTCTCAGGGGGATTTGAAATGTGCAAAACACCCATTTCCAACACACTTATACATGTGTGAAATAGGACAAATACAAACATCCACCCACAAATACCCTCACGAGGCAAGTACACTCTGATTAGGTTTGGCCCCATTTTTAAAGAGGCGGCAGGTAGCCTAGTGGTTAGAGCGTTGGGCCAGTAACCAGCAGGTAGCCTAGTGGTTAGAGCGTTGGGCCAGTAACCAGCAGGTAGCCTAGTGGTTAGAGCGTTGGGCCAGTAACCAGCAGGTAGCCTAGTGGTTAGAGCGTTGGGCCAGTAACCAGAAGGTAGCCTAGTGGTTAGAGCGTTGGGCCAGTAATCAGCAGGTAGCCTAGTGGTTAGAGCGTTGGGCCAGTAACCAGCAGGTAGCCTAGTGGTTAGAGCGTTGGGCCAGTAACCGAAAGGTGGGTGGGTTGAATCCCTGACCTGACAAAGTAAATATCTGTCGTTCTGCCCCTGATCAAGGCAGGTAACCCACTGTTCCTAGTCTGTCATTGTAAATAAGAATTTGTTCTTAACTCACTTGCCTAGGTAAATAAAGGTTAAATAAAAAAAGTGTTCCACTTAAGAGGGCAAATTGACTAACAGTTTAGGACACTGATATCTCCCTTGCTAGGAAACAAGGACCCCAATCCTCAGGTGGGAGAAGGAATAAAGGGACAGAGATGAATGGAAGTCTATAAATCTGCTGGCGTTCGTCCACGGTGATTGTATGGGCTAGCTGGAAGATAGTCTTACGTGTAGTCACCCGCATTGAGTCTCAATATGTTGTTTTTGCTTGTCTGTAAAACAGGGGTACTCAAATACTACTTGAGAAGGTCCGGTCACACAAATGTCCAAGGTGGCAATGGCCGGATTGACATTTTCATTTATTGCAGTAACAAACCCCCATTTCGTGACCCATAAGACCCCAAGCTGTTCACACTCGTCTTTTGGCGGAGAGAAAATGTTGTAAAGCAAATTTCCTGCAATTCTACACATTTTGCCATGGGACAGAGAGAATATTTTGCCGTTTTAAAGCTCCAACACATTTTGCCCTGTCTTATGTGTGTTCATATGATACCTGAGTGATTCAACAAAATCAATGGGGGCTCCCTGGGGGCCGAGGTCCCTGGTCACGTAATCTGACCGTGATAACTACAAGATTTAAATAGCTGGTTAGCCTAACTTACCTAGCTAGCTAACATGGGCTAGTTGATCAACTGGACATGTGAAAGGTTCTAAATAGTTTTCTAAGGTCATTGAATGTGATAACAGAGGAAAACTGCCAATCAAACTGCACCTTCTTTGTTCTACTATCAGGCTCTTAACTCTTAACAGCAGAAAGTTCCTAAAAAAATGACGGTCCGTATTGACCCCGTTCTGGATCCTGATCCGGACCGCGGACCCCCTATTGAGTATTGCTGGTGTAGAATCTAGATCTTCTCAATGGCTTTAGTAGTATATTTTTCTATGGTAGTATAACGATCAAATACAGGATGGATTGCTTAGTGGTGTATCCATCTGGGCTTTTAGTGGCTAGTCTCATCCATCAGGACCTCTCTGTTTTTTACCTCTGACTGAGTCGGGCACTTCAATGGGGCTGTTGCTTTCTATGGTTACTATGATTTGAATTGATACTCCAGTAAACAGAAAACAAACAGGCTAACTTAACAGTCTGACTGTGTGGGCTTCTCTGTCCTGCCCTGTTGCGGCTGTCACCTATAGGAAGCATCTCTCCTCAATAGCCTCAAGTAGCTTCCTTTCCTCATCACGTCTCCTACTGAGTATTCACTATCACCTATCCAATGGTACTCTGTTTTGAGATGCACCTGCACTCTGTCTGCACTAACTAGATATTCATTTAAGTGCAAGTGTTAGAGTGGGTGTGCGTGTTAAAATTACCCCTATACACATCTTTAGCTGTTTTCCGGATGCTTCCTAGTATTGGGAGCTGTCCATGGGACTGATACCCATTTTAGTGTCTGCTATCCAGACCCAGAACACACACACACACACACACACACACACACACACACACACACACACACACACACACACACACACACACACACACACACACACACACACACACACACACACACACACACACACACACACACACACACACACACCATTTCAACCATTTCAATGAGAATGAGAATCCCTCAATGTGCTTTCTGGGTCAAGGTTATACAGCTGTAGGTTGATGCCTGTTTGATAGAGCAGGAAAATAATCCTGCAGCAACAGGAAATGTAAATTATTATGTAGATTATAATATAGGGGTTGCTACATTTTTTTCGTAAGGGAAAATCCTTTTTTTAAACCTCAAATACACTACACGTTTAACATTTCCTGCATTGTAACAGGTTGATCAAATGAAGATCTGTACACTTATGTAGCGGAGGTAGTTTGGTGAACTTCGCTCGCGCAATGCGTTACCTTGCCTGACACCTGAGCTAGAAGCTAGGAATGTCACTGTCAACGTACTGTATAGGCTAATTGAGCATAGAGTCTATTGTAGTGTGATCTTTAGGGGCATTTATGTGTCGGTCCGTCGGGTGTTGCCAGCCGTGGCCTCTTGACAGGTTCAGAAGATGAGAGAGAGAGAGAGAGAGAGAGAGAGAGAGAGAGAGAGAGAGAGAGAGAGAGAGAGAGAGAGAGAGAGAGAGAGAGAGAGAGAGAGAGAGAGAGCGAGAGAGAGAGAGAGAGAGAGAGAGAGAGAGAGAGAGAGAGAGAGAGAGAGAGCAAACGTTAATGTTACCCTTAATAACAAAGTAGTGATCCATGAAAGTCAGCCGACGTCGCGCAGCATTACATCACTCACTTAGCGCATTGATCCTGACAAGACAAGATGGCGTACTGTGCCGCTGGCCCCCAGGAGCTGTGAATAAATCTCTATTAGCCGTGGGCATGGGGAGGACAGCACGACGATGACATCGCTTAACATAGCATAGAAGCAACTTCAGGGGTGTTTTCACAAGGAAGCAAACAGAACCAAACAGAACCAAACGAAGGAATCTACCTGAATTTGTCCAATTTTCTGTTGCAAAATGTTTTCCGTTTGGAGTAAATGCTTTTCCGTTGCAAAACTTTTTGGAATAATGACTACACCCCAGATGAGGCTGGAATCACTCTCTGTAGATGTAACACACTGCTGTATTGTAGACCACAGTTGCAATTGAGGGTAAAAAAACATTTTCCTGTTAAAGAGAATGTTTTTGAAGCAACATGGGTTAGTTGATTTGATGGTTCAGAGGAATATTTTTGCATAGCGCAGATGCTTCAAGTTGCTCCCAAAAGTTTGCGAACCCCTATTCAACAGAATTTACTCTTCACTTTCTTGTTCCTCAGCTTTGTGACAAACAAACACGGTCACGGCGAGTGTCTCGAAGACCCAACCATAGTTAACAAGGCCTAAAACAACCAGACTGTGATAGTGGGAGTAGATTCCGGTTGTCACGCTTCAAGAGCCTTGAGGGAAATAAAACTCTCTCCATCTTCTCGTCTCTTGAAGGAAGTTCCCAGCTCTAGGAGGCATCTGAGAGGCTCATTTTGCAGACTGCAATAGTAAAGGCCTGGAGTGTTCTTCTCTCAACATGGTGCTCACTTGTCTGGAAAGTTTCTGAGTGGGTGCATATGATGATCTGAAGAAAAGGCTGCCTGACTGACAGATTCTTCAGGAAAATGCTGTTCTCTATCTCTCGCGTTCTCTCTTTCTCTGTCCCTCTGTCTCGCTCCGTCTCTCTCTTTTCATCTCTCTCTCCATTTCTCTCTTTTTGTCTCCCTCTCCTCATCTCCTCCCTCATCCACTCTTGTCACAATCACACCCTGCCTTTCCTATCTCCTCTCTCTCTCTCTCTGTCTTTCTCTATCTCGCTCTATCTTTCCTATTTTGCCTCTCATTATTTACCATTCCCTCCTGTTCTTGCTCTCCTCATCCACTTGCCTCATCCACTTCAACCCTTTCTCTCTCTCTCTCTCTCTCTCTCTCTCTCTCTCTCTCTCTCTCTCTCTCTCTCTCTCTCTCTCTCTCTCCCTCTCCCTCTCCCTCTCTCTCTCTCTCTCTCTCTCTCTTTCTCTTTCTATCTTTCTCTCTCACCACCTCCTCCTCCTCTCTCCTTAATAAGCAGCTTCCTCTAGCATCCTTTGCAGTCACTATCAGTATTCAGCTCCATCCCTCCATCCGAGTGACTGGTGTGTCTCCTGTCTCCCCTGATTCCATATGTTCTGACTGGGCTGCGGTGTGCTCTCTGTCCCTCTGGCTCTCTGGTTCTCAGTGCAGGATTGCTGGCGTGTGGCGTTAGCTAGCTGGGAGGCAGCCCCATAGCCTGAGGGGGAGCCCTGGGGAGCTCATGTTGCTGCAGGTGCTTCTCTCCTGCTGGCTGTCCTCTCTCAAAATATACACTGTTCAAAAGTTTGGGGTCACTTAGAAAGTTCCTTGTTTTTGAAAGAAAAACACATGTTTTGTTCATTAAAATAACATCAAATTGATCAGAAATACAGTGTAGACATTGTTAATGTTGTAAATGACTATTGTAGCTGGAAACGTCTGATTTTTTAAATGGAATATCTACATAGGCGTACAGAGGCCCATTATCAGCAACCATCACTCCTGTGTTCCAATGGCACGTTGTGTTAGCTAATCCAAGAATATAATTTTAAAAGGCTAATTGATAATTAGAAAACCCTTTTGCAATTATGTTAGCATAGCTGAAAACTGCTGTCTGATTAAAACAGCAATTAAACTGGCCTTCTTTAGACTAGTTGAGTATCTGGAGCGTCAGCATTTGTGGGTTCGATTACAGGCTCAAAATGGCCAGAAACAAAGACCTTTCTTCTGAAACTCGTCAGTCTATTCTTGTTCTGAGAAATGGCTATTCCATGTGAGAAATTGATAAACTTGGATTAGCTAACACAACGTGCCATTGGAACACAGTGGTTCCTGATAATGGGCCGCTGTACGCCTGTGTAGATATTCCTTAAAATATCAGCCGTTTCCAGCTACAATAGTCATTTACAACATTAACAATGTCTACACTGTATTTGTGATCAATTTGATGTTATTTTAATGGACAAAGAATGTGCTTTTCTTTCAAAAACAAGGACATTTCTAAGTGACCCCAAACTTTTGAACTGTAGTGTATGTATGCGTGCTCTGTCCACACAGACATAGTCACATAGTCATAATCACAGTTATCCATACTAGCGTATAAACACATCACCATATGCATACTAGCACACACAAGTACACAAATAAGGGCACACACTCACCCACACACCACCTGGCAGTCAGCATGCTTTTCTGCATTGGCTGCAGCCCATCCATCCATCCACCCCCGCTTCCTCCTTCCCTTCTCACATGGCTCTCCTCTTCCCCTGAAAGGGGCTGAATCTGTGCAGCTGCCAGCCATCTCAAGGAGAGAGCGGCCATATGTGGGGTGAATGGGAACCCTGTGAGTGAGAAGCATACATTATCCCCTATCTCCTGCTGGCATCCTTCTAGCTGCTGCAGACTCTGATAGCCTGGTGCTTCTTTCAGATCAATGGTCCCTATCTCTTGCCAACATAGCCAGTCCCTGTACCCTCATGTCCCAGAGCACAGGCCAAGTGGCCAAGTCCCTGTACCCTCATGTCCCAGAGCACAGGCCAAGTGGCCAAGTCCCTCTACCCTCATGTCCCAGAGCACAGGCCAAGTGGCCAAGTCCCTGCACCCTCATGTCCCAGAGCACAGGCCAAGTGGCCAAGTCCCTGTACCCTCATGTCCCAGAGCACAGGCCAAGTGGCCAAGTCCCTGTACCCTCATGTCCCAGAGCACAGGCCAGCTGGCCAAGTCCCTGTACCCTCATGTCCCAGAGCACAGGCCAAGTGGCCAAGTCCCTGTACCCTCATGTCCCAGAGCACAGGCCAGCTGGCCAAGTCCCTGTACCTTCATGTCCCAGAGTACAGGCCAGCTGGCCAAGTCCCTGTACCCTCATGTCCCAGAGCACAGGCCAAGTGGCCAAGTCCCTGTACCCTCATGTCACAGAGCACAGGCCAAGTGGCCAAGTCCCTCTACCCTCATGTCCCAGAGTACAGGCCAGCTGGCCAAGTCCCTGTACCCTCATGTCCCAGAGCACAGGCCAAGTGGCCAAGTCCCCGTACCCTCATGTCCCAGAGCACAGGCCAATTGGCCAAGTCCCTCTACCCTCATGTCCCAGAGTACAGGCCAGCTGGCCAAGTCCCTGTACCCTCATGTCCCAGAGTACAGGCCAAGTGGCCAAGTCCCTGTACCCTCATGTCCCAGAGCACAGGCCAGCTGACCAAGTCCCTGTACCCTCATGTCCCAGAGCACAGGCCAGCTGGCCAAGTACCTGTACCCTCATGTCCCAGAGCACAGGCCAGCTGGCTAAGTCCCTGTACCCTCATGTCCCAGAGCACAGGCCAGCTGACCAAGCATGTGCTTTAGTAGAAGGGAAGGGGGACTGTATCAGTTTGTGTGTGTGTTGGAATGCGTATGTGATTTAGTGTTTGTGTGTTTAATGTGTGTTAATGCTAGTCTGTAGATTAGTTTGTGTGTACGCTTGTATGTGTGTTTGCTTGTATTAAAAGTATGAAAATGTATGCACTCTACTGTAAGTTGCACTGGATAAGAGCGTCTGCTAAATGACTAACATGTACTGTATATGTATGTGTAGGCTATGTGTGTGTTCTGCGCCTGCTTGTGCTGTGTGATGTGGGTTCATGTACCTCTGTGTCTATGGTTGGAGGGTTCAATTAGTTAGCCCAGTAGGCCAATACACTGATGGAGCAGAATCTGGTGTTAACATTTCTCTGTGCAGTCTCTAGGGCAAGACAGGTAGAAAATGCTGTTCTCTCTCTCTTTCTCTCATTATTTTCCTCTAAGGATGTTCTTTCTGCCAGTTCCTCCTCTCTTCACTCAGCTTGCACTAACTAGAGAAGCTCCCCTCTCTCTTTCTCTATATCTCTCTCTCTCTCTCTCTCTCTCTTCTCTCTCTCTCGCGCTCTCTCTCTCTCGCTCTCGCTCTCCATCTCTCTCTTTCTCTCTCTCTCTCTCTTTCTCTCTCTCTCTCTTTCTCTCTCTCTCTCTCTCTCTCTCTCTCTCTCTCTCTCTCTCTCTCTCTCTCTCTCTCTCTCTCTCTCTCTCTCTCTCTCTCTCTCTTGTTCTCTCTCTCGTTCTCTCTCTCTCTCTCTCTCGTTCTCTCTCTTCTCTCTCTCTCTTCTCTCTTCTCTCTTTCGCTCTCTCTCGCTCTTTCTCTCTCTCTCTCTCTCTCTCTCTCTCTCTCTCTCTCTCTCTGTCTTCTCTCTCTCTATCTTTCTCCTCTCTTCTTGCTCTACCTCGCTCCGAATGCGAGGCACGTTCCTCTGGTTATGACAGGATGGCTCTGCTTTCTGTTGCCCACTGAAACCCAGATCATGAATATCACATTTGGTGCCGAGTGTTTTGAGATTGCTTCATTTCTCTTTCGTCAGCTGGAAGAAGGAACGGGTGAATTCCTTGCTGTAGACCATAAGCTGTTTTTTATTTGCCGTGTGCTGTCGTGCCGTGCCATGTGTGTGTTTGTGAATCATGCGGGGGTCAGTTGTAGTGTGTGTGTGTGTGTGTGTGTGAATCAAACGGGCGGTCAGACACTCAGGTTATTGGTTTATTAGACATGAGAGGCAAAGGAACTGAGCTGAACGGGTAGCTCTAATGCAATTTAGAGTTAAAGTACCCGGTGCTTTAGATAAATGACTAACCTAGACCCTGACAGAGACCACTGACTGTGACTAGCCTAGACCTTGCCAGAGACCACTGACTGTGACTAGCCTAGACCCTGCCAGAGACCACTGACGATAGCTAACCTAGACCCTGCCAGAGACCACTGACTGTGACTAGCCTAGACCCTGCCAGAGACCACTGACTGTAGCTAGCCTAGACCCTGCCAGAGACCACTGACTGTGGCTAACCTCAACCCTGCCAGAGACCACTGACTGTGACTAGCCTAGACCCTGCCAGAGACCACTGACTGTGACTAACCTAGACCCTGCCAGAGACCACTGACGGTAGCTAACCTAGACCCTGCCAGAGACCACTGACTGTGACTAGCCTAGACCCTGCCAGAGACCACTGACTGTGACTAGCCTAGACCCTGCCAGAGACCACTGACTGTGACTAGCCTAGACCCTGCCAGAGACCACTGACTGTAGCTAGCCTAGACCCTGCCAGAGACCACTGACTGTGACTAGCCTAGACCCTGCCAGAGACCACTGACTGGGACAAGCCTAGACCCTGCCAGAGACCACTGACTGTGACTAACCTAGACCCTGCCAGAGACCACTGACTGTGACAAGCCTAGACCCTGCCAGAGACCACTGACTGTGACTAACCTAGACCCTGCCAGAGACCACTGACTGTGACTAACCTAGACCCTGCCAGAGACCACTGACTGTGACTAGCCTAGACCCTGCCAGAGACCACTGACTGTGACTAGCCTAGACCCTGCCAGAGACCACTGACTGTGACTAGCCTAGACCCTGCCAGAGACCACTGACTGTAGCTAGCCTAGACCCTGCCAGAGACCACTGACTGTGACTAGCCTAGACCCTGCCAGAGACCACTGACTGTGACTAGCCTAGACCCTGCCAGAGACCACTGACTGTGACTAGCCTAGACCCTGCCAGAGAACACTGACTGTGACTAGCCTAGACCCTGCCAGAGACTACTGACTGTGACTAACCTAGACCCTGCCAGAGACCACTGACTGTGACTGGCCTAGACCCTGCCAGAGACCACTGACTGTGGCTAACCTAGACCCTGCCAGAGACCACTGACTGTGACTAGCCTAGACCCTGCCAGAGACCACTGACTGTGACTAGCCTAGACCCTGCCAGAGACCACTGACTGTGACTAGCCTAGACCCTGCCAGAGACCACTGACTGTAGCTAGCCTACACCCTGCCAGAGAACACTGACTGTGACTAGCCTAGACCCTGCCAGAGACCACTGACGATAGCTAACCTAGACCCTGCCAGAGACCACTGACTGTGACTAGCCTAGACCCTGCCAGAGACCACTGACTGTAGCTAGCCTAGACCCTGCCAGAGACCACTGACTGTGACTAGCCTAGACCCTGCCAGAGACCACTGACTGTGACTAGCCTAGACCCTGCCAGAGACCACTGACTGTGACTAGCCTAGACCCTGCCAGAGAACACTGACTGTGACTAGCCTAGACCCTGCCAGAGACTACTGACTGTGACTAACCTAGACCCTGCCAGAGACCACTGACTGTGACTGGCCTAGACCCTGCCAGAGACCACTGACTGTGGCTAACCTAGACCCTGCCAGAGACCACTGACTGTGACTGGCCTAGACCCTGCCAGAGACCACTGACTGTGACTAGCCTAGACCCTGCCAGAGACCACTGACTGTGACTAGCCTAGACCCTGCCAGAGACCACTGACTGTGACTAGCCTAGACCCTGCCAGAGACCACTGACTGTGACTAGCCTAGACCCTGCCAGAGAACACTGACTGTGACTAGCCTAGACCCTGCCAGAGACTACTGACTGTGACTAACCTAGACCCTGCCAGAGACCACTGACTGTGACTGGCCTAGACCCTGCCAGAGACCACTGACTGTGGCTAACCTAGACCCTGCCAGAGACCACTGACTGTGACTGGCCTAGACCCTGCCAGAGACCACTGACTGTGACTAGCCTAGACCCTGCCAGAGACCACTGACTGTGACTAGCCTAGACCCTGCCAGAGACCACTGACTGTGACTGGCCTAGACCCTGCCAGAGACCACTGACTGTGGCTAACCTAGACCCTGCCAGAGACCACTGACTGTGACTAGCCTAGACCCTGCCAGAGACCACTGACTGTGACTAACCTAGACCCTGCCAGAGACCACTGACTGTGACTAGCCTAGACCCTGCCAGAGACCACTGACTGTGACTAGCCTAGACCCTGCCAGAGACCACTGACTGTGACTAACCTAGACCCTGCCAGAGACCACTGACTGTGACTAGCCTAGATCCTGCCAGAGACCACTGACTGTGACTAACATAGACCCTGCCAGAGACCACTGACTGTGACTAGCCTAGACCCTGCTAGAGACCACTGACTGTGACTAGCCTAGACCCTGCCAGAGACCACTGACTGTGACTAGCCTAGACCCTGCCAGAGACCACTGATTGTGGCTAACCTAGACCCTGACAGATATCACTGACTGTGGCTAACCTAGACCAGTATCTCACTTGCCTCCTTGGTAGATACCATATCATTTACACTCTGGAGTAGCAGTGGCTCACTTAAAGGTGACGGCTACTTATTGTATCATTGGTTGTTTTTCTTTTATATAGTTCTTTTATATTGTTCTAAATGTAACCCATATATAGTCTAGTTTGTAACCCATTTATAGTCTAGTCTGTAACCTATTTAAAGTCTGTAACCCATTTATAGTCTAGTCTGTAACCCATTTATAGTCTAGTCTGTAACCCATTTATAGTCTAGTCTGTAACCCATTTATAGTCTAGTCTGTAACCCATTTATAGTCTAGTCTGTAACCCATTTATAGTCTAGTCTGTAACCCATTTATAGTCTAGTCTGTAACCCATTTATAGTCTAGTCTGTAACCTATTTAAAGTCTGTAACCCATTTATAGTCTAGTCTGTAACCCATTTATAGTCTAGTCTGTAACCCATTTATAGTCTAGTCTGTAACCCATTTATTGTCTAGTCTGTAACCCCTTTATAGTCTAGTCTGTAACCCATTTATAGGCTAGTCTGTAACCCCTTTATAGTCTAGCCTATAACCCATTTATAGGCTAGTCTGTAACTAATTTATAGTCTAGCCTGTAACTCATTTATAGGCTAGTGTGTAACTAATTTATATTCACATCTATGGCTATATAACTCAGTCGCATATATGGCTATATAACTCAGTC
The DNA here is from genome assembly GCF_016432855.1 of Salvelinus namaycush. NCBI lineage: Eukaryota > Metazoa > Chordata > Actinopteri > Salmoniformes > Salmonidae > Salvelinus > Salvelinus namaycush. The sequence goes on from NW_024057875.1 coordinate 122,283, forward strand.
ACATCTATGGCTATACTCAGTCACATATATGGCTATATAACTCAGTCACATCGGAGGTGTGGTTAGAATTTGAATAGCCTGTGGCGTTTGCATGGTCCAGTGGAAACACTCCCAGCAGAAAGCAACATTTCCTGTCTCCCCTTCTAATTCTTCCCTGTCTAATTAAAGCAACAAAAAAATACACTCCCCTCCATATGTACTTGAACAGTGATGCTAATACATTACATGACCAAAAGTATATGGACACCTGCTCGTCGAACATCTCATTCCAAAATCATGGGCATTAATATGGAGTTGGTCCTCCCTTTGCAGCTATAACAGCCTCCACTCTTCTGGGAAGGCTTTCCACTAGATGTTGGACATAGCTGAAGGGATTTGCTTCCATTCAGCCACAAGAGCATTAGTGAGGTCGGGCACTGATGTTGGCCAATAAGGCATGGCTCGCAGTCGACGTTCCAATTCATCCCAAAGGTCTTCGATTGGGTCGAGGTCAGGGCTCTGTGCAAGCCAGTCAAGTTCTTCCACACCGATCTCGACCAACCATTTCTGTATGGACCTCGCTTTGTGCATGGGGGCATTGTCATGCTGAAACAGGAAAGGGCCTTCCCCAAACTGTTGCCACAAGTTGTAAGCACAGAATCGTCTAGTTCAGGTATTCCCAAACTGGGGTACGCAATGCCGTCGGGGGTACGCCACATAAAAATATGATTCACATTTAAAAATAATAACAATAATTTCTTCACATTTTCTAACAGTACATTTATATTTTCCAAAGGGGCTATACATTTGTGTGAGCTTTTTTTCTCGCCTGAGTTGTCTTGTTTCACTGCCAAAAATAAAATGAAACTATCTAGTGTTCAGCGAAATAACAACATAATGTCAAATACAGGCAGCCTAGTCAAATAATTAGGACAGGCCAGCCCCATACTATTGTGGAGGACTTAAGTCTTCCTGCTGCCATGCATATGCTGGGGGAAAAGGCCCCAAAAACTATACAGACAATGACTTCATCAAACAACACTGTTTCACGACGCATCAGTGACATGGCAGGAGATGTTTTGAAACAGTTACTGCTTCGCATACAAGCCAGTGAATTATATGTGTTGCATCTGGATGAGTCAACAGACCTGGCACAGCTCCTGGTATATGTCTGTTACTTTTATGGGGGGTCAATTGAGGAAGACATCCTCTTCTGCAAACCACTGGAAACCAGGACAACATGACAGGATATTTTTACTGGACAACTTTGTGACATCATATGGACTTTGGTGGTCAAGATGTGTTGGTATCTGTACTAATGGCGCAACAGCCATGACAGGAAGACATAGTAGAGTGGTAACGCGCGTGCAAGCAGTTGCTCCCGACGCCACTTGGGTACACTGCAGCATCTACCAGAAAAGCTCTTGCTGCCAAGGGAATGCCCGACAGCTTGAAAGACGTTTTGGACACTACAGTGAAAATGGTTTACTTGGTTAAAGCAAGACCCCTGAACACTCGTATATTTTCTGCATTATGCAATGATATGGGCAGCGACCATGTAAGGCTTTTACAACATACAGAAGTGGGCTGGCTTTCAAGTGGCAAAGTATTGATACTTTTTAAAAATTGAGAGACGAGCTTAAAGTTTTCTTTACTGACCATAATTTTCACTTGTCTGACCGCTTGCAGGATGACGAGTTTCTCACACGACTGGCCTATCTGGTTGATGTTTTTCAGGATTACAGAGGCTCCGCAACTATATTCAATGTGCAGGACAGAATTGAGGCTATGATTAAGAAGTTGGAGCTCTTTTCTGTCTGCATTAACAAGGACAACACACAGGTCTCTCCATCATTGTATGATTTTTTGTGTGCAAATTAACTCAAGCTTACGGGCAATGTCAAATGTGATATAGCGAAGCACCTGAGTGAGCTGGGTGTGCAATTATGCAGGTACTTACCCGAAACGGACGACACAAACAACTGGATTCGTTATCCCTTTCATGCCCTGCCTCCAGTCCACTTACCGATGTCTGAACAAGAGAGCCTCATCGAAATTGCAACAAGCGGTTCTGTGAAAATGTTATTTAATCAGAAGCCACTGCCAGATTTATGGATAGGGCTGCGCTCAGAGTTTCTTGCCTTGGCAAATCGCTCTGTTAAGCCACTGATGCCCTTTGCAACCACGTATCTATGTGAGAGTGGATTCTCAGCCCTCACTAGCATGAAAACTAAATACAGGCACAAACTGTGTGTGGAAAATGATTTAAGACTGCGACTCTCTCCAATGCAACCCAACATTGCAGAGTTATGTGCATCCTTTCAAGCACACCCTTCTCATTAACCTGTGGTGAGAAATTCTAATCATTTGATGAACAAATAAGGTTTTAAATGTAAGATGGTTAAATAAAGAGGACAACTCTTGATCATTATTATATTATTATTTGTGCCCTGGTCCTATAAAAGCTCTTTGTCACTTCCCACAAGCCGGGTTGTGACAAAAACACTCATTCTTATGTTTAATAAATGTATTGTATAGTGTGTGTGTGTGGCAGGCTTACAATGATGGCAAAAAACAACATTTGAGAGTACGCTGACCTTGGTGCTAGAGGGGGTACACAGCTGGAGGTTGAATGTTTGAAGGGATACGGGACTATGAAAAGTTTGGTAACCACTGGTCTAGAATATCATTGTATGCTGTAGCGTTACGATTTCCCTTCACTGGAACTAAAGGCCTAGCCGAACCATGAAAAACAGCAGCCAACCATTATTCCTCTTACAGTCGTCACTATGCATTCGGGCCATCGGACTGCCAGAAGCCTGATTCATCACTCCAGAGAACGTGTTTCGACTGCTCCAGAGTCCAATGGCGGGACGCTTTACACCACTACAGCCGAGGCTTGGTGTTGCGCATGGTAATCTTAGGCTTGTGTGCGGCTGCTCGACCATGGAAACCCATTTCATGTTGTTGTGCTGACGTTGCTTCCAGAAGCAGTTTGGAACTCAGTAGTGAGTGTTGTAACTGAGGACAGTCGATTTTTATGCGCTACGTGCTTCAGCACTCGGCGGTCCCGTTCTGTGAGCTTGTGTGGCCTACCACTTTGCGACTGAGCCGTTGTTGCTCCTAGGTGTTTCCACTTCACAATAACAGCACTTACAGTTGACCGGGGCAGCTCTAACAGGGCAAAAATCTGACAAACTGACTTGTTGGAAAGGTGGCATCCAATGACGGTGCCACGTTGAAAGTCAATGAGATCTTCAGTAAGGCCATTCTACTGCCAATGTTTGTCTATGGATGGAAATGTAATGGCTGTGTGCTCGATTTTACACACCTGTCAGCAACGGGTGTGGCTGAAATATCCAAATCCACTAATTTGAAGGGGTTTCTACATACTTTAGTATATATAGTGTATTTTGCACTTGACTCTATCCTCCATTTGAGATAAAATGTTTCATATTCAACTACAGCGCCTTCAGAAAGTATTCACACCCTTGACTTTATCCGCATTTTGTTGTATTACAAGGTGGGATTAAAATGGATTTAATTGTAATGTTTTGGTCAACAAACATAAAATATAATGAAAAATGAAACACTAATATATCTTGATTGCACAATTAATATACCTGTATGTTAGAATCACCTTTCGCAGCAATTACAGCTGTGAGTCTTTCTGGGTAAGTCTCTAAGAGCTTTGCACACCTGGATTGTACAATATTTGCACATTCTTTTTTAAATGTATTATTCAAGCTCTGTCAAGTTGGTTGTTAATCATTGCTAGACAGCCATTTTCAAGTTTTGCCATAGATTTTCAAGACGATTTCAAGTCAAAACTGTAACTTGGCCACTCAGGAATATTCAGTGTCATCTCCAGTGTATATTTAGCCTTGTGTTTTAGGTTATTGTCCTACTGAAATGTGAATTTGTCTCCCAGTGTCCATTGGAAAGCAGACTGAACCAGGTTTTCCTCTAGGATTTTTCCTGCACTTAGCTCTATTCCGCTTCTTTTTATCCTAAAAAACTCCCTTGTCCTTGCCAATGACAAGCATACCCATAACATGATAAGGCCACCACCATGCTTGAAACTACAGTGAGGGAAAAAAGTATTTGATCCCCTGCTGATTTTGTACGTTTGCCCACTGACAAAGAAATGATCAGTCTATAATTTTAATGGTAGGTTTATTTGAACAGTGAGAGACAGAATAACAACAAAAATATCCAGAAAAACGCATGTCAAAAATGTTATAAATTGATTTGCATTTTGATGAGGGAAATAAGTATTTGACCCCCTCTCAATCAGAAAGATTTCTGGCTTCCAGGTGTCTTTCATACAGGTAACGAGCTGAGATTAGGAGCACACTCTTAAAGGGAGTGCTCCTAATCTCAGTTTCTTACCTGTATAAAAGACACCTGTCCACAGAAGCAATCAATCAATCAGATTCCAAACTCTCCACCATGGCCAAGACCAAAGAGCTCTCCAAGGATGTCAGGGACAAGATTGTAGATCTACACAAGGCTGGAATGGGCTACAAGACCATTGCCAAGCAGCTTGGTGAGAAGGTGACAACAGTTGGTGCGATTATTCGCAAATGGAAGAAACACAAAAGAACTGTCAAACTCCCTTGGCCTAGGGCTCCATGCAAGATCTCACCTCGTGGAGTTGCAATGATCATGAGAATGGTGAGGAATCAGCCCAGAACTACACAGGAGGATCTTGTCAATGATCTCAAGGCAGTTGGGACCATAGTCACCAAGAAAACAATTGGTAACACACTACGCCGTGAAGGACTGAAATCCTGCAGCGCCCGCAAGGTCCCCCTGCTCAAAGAAAGCACATATACATGCCCGTCTGAAGTTTGCCAATGAACATCTGAATGATTCAGAGGACAACTGGGTGAACGTGTTGTGGTCAGATGAGACCAAAATGGAGTTCTTTGGCATCAACTCAACTTGCCGTGTTTGGAGGATGAGGAATGCTGCCTATGACCCCAAGAAACCATCCCCACCGTCAAACATGGAGGTGGAAACATTATGCTTTGGGGGTGTTTTTCTGCTAAGGGGACAGGACAACTTCACCGCATCAAAGGGACGATGGATGGGGCCATGTACCGTCAAATCTTGGGTGAAAACCTCCTTCCCTCAGCCAGGGTATTGAAAATGGGTCGTGGATGGGTATTCCAGCATGACAATGACCCAAAACACATGGCCAAGGCAACAAAGGAGTGGCTCAAGAAAAAGCACATTAAGGTCCTGGAGTGGCCTAGCCAGTCTCCAGACCTTAATCCCATAGAAAATCTGTGGAGGGAGCTGAAGGTTCGAGTTGCCAAACGTCAGCCTCGAAACCTTAATGACTTGAAGAAGATCTGCAAAGAGGAGTGGGACAAAATCCCTCCTGAGATGTGTGCAAACCTGGTGGCCAACTACAAGAAACATCTGACCTCTGTGATTGCCAACAAGGGTTTTGCCACCAAGTACTAAGTCATGTTTTGCAGAGGGGTCAAATACTTATTTCCCTCATTAAAATGAAAATCAGTTTATAACATTTTTGACATGCGTTTTTCTGGATTCTTTTGTTGATATTCTGTCTCTCACTGTTCAAATAAACCTACCATTAAAATTACAGACTGATCATTTCTTTGTCAGTGGGCAAACGAACAAAATCAGCAGGGGATCAAATACTTTTTTCCCTCACTGTATGAAGAGTGGTACTCAGTGATGTGTTGTGTTGGATTTGCCCCAGACATAACGCTTTGTATTCCGAACATTTAAGTTAGTATTGTGGAGGAACTACAATGTTGTTGATCAATCCTCAGTTTTCTTCTATCAAAGCCATTCAACTCTGTAACTGTTTTAAAGTCCCCATTGGCCTCATGGTGAAATCCCTGAGCGGTTTCCTTCCTGTCCATCAACTGAGTTAGGAAGGAAGCCTGTATATTTGTAGTGACTGGGTGTATTGATACACCATCCAATGTGTGATTAATAACTTCACCATGCTCAAAGGGATATTTAATGTCAATTTTTACCCATCAACCAATATGTGCCCTTCTTTGTGAGGAATTGGAAAACCTTCATGGTCTTTGGGGTTGAATCTGTGTTTGAAATTCACTGCTCAACTGAGGGACCTTACAGATAGGTCTGTGTGGTGTACAGAGATGAGGTAGTCATTCAAAAATCATGTTAAACACTATTATTGCACACAGAGTCCATGCATCTTATTATATGACTTGTTACTCCTGAACCTATTTAGGTTTGAATACTTATTTACTCAAGACATTTCAGCTTTTGATTTTTAATTCATTTGTAATTAATAAAAGAAAACACAATTCCACTTTGACATTATGGGATATAGTGTGACACAAAATCTCAATTTAATCCATTTTAAATTCAGGCTGTAACAACAAAATGTGGAAAAAGTCAAGGGATGTAAATACTTTCTGAAGACACTGTAAATATAGAAAACCTTTGACTACTTTAATAAGTGAATTTGTCCAAATACTTATGACTTCTCCAAATGTAGGGACTAAATCCATAAAGTTCTGTAACGATCGTCCTGAAAGAAGGGGACCAAAACGCAGCGTGGTAAGTGTTCATTATAATTTAATAAATAACCTGAACACTGAAACAACAAAAACAACAAAGAGAGTGAACGAAACAGTTCTGTCTGGTGCAACAACACGAAACAGAAAACAACTACCCACAACAAACAGGTGGAAAAAGGCTACTTAAGTATGGTTCTCAATCAGAGACAACGATAGACAGCTGCCTCTGATTGAGAACCACACCCGGCCAAACACATAGAAATAGACAACATAGAACAAAAACATAGAATGCCCACCCCAACTCACGCCGTGACAAGTGCCTTCATTTCTAAACAGTTAAACAGATATGCATGAAAATACCATCAAATATAAGGTGACATTCTGCACTGTCACCTCATATAAAACATTTGATCTCAAATCCAAAATTCTGAAGTACAGAGCCAAATTCAAAATGTTTGCTTCACTGTCCAAATACATACGGAGAGGAAGACATGTTTTGAATTTGAATAGCCTAACCAGACTTCGTTGTTATTCCTGTGCCAACGTTGACATGCCGGATGACTTTCTCCTTTAGAGCTGCAGTAAAACAAACACCCATCTAATCGATGCGCTCCAGATAGAATATGCAAATGAGCAGTGATGAGCAATCAGTGGTGAGTAAAGGGTTGCCAAGCGATGGATATGTAATTATGAGAAATGCTAATAGAAAATCACCTGCTGTCTTTTGGTGTCACTCCAGTCTGGTTGGCATTCACTGGGGGTGCATCTCAATAGTCTGAATTGACTTCCTTTCCTTGTTTCCTTTTTCCTTTTCCTTTGATCTATATGCAGTGCCGCTAAAGAACTGGACAGGAGTAATCACATTTCTAGAGGGCATCCTATTACTTTGGCCTTTTAAAGAGCAGAGGGAGGAAAGGAGACGAGGAGAGGAAGCCACTTGTTAAGTCTATTGAAATACACCCTCTCTTTAGCTTCCTCCTCAGAGGTCATATGGAAATCAATTGACCTCTAGCTATAGACGCTGTAATCCATTGATGCCTATCAGATGTCAGGTGATGTTTGTCATCCAGTACACCAGGGTTGGATTCATTAGGGCACACCGTAGCAAAACATAAAAATAAAAAATTCAATGGAAAACAGAAACAAGCATATTATTTTTTACTGGACAAGTCCATATTATTATTATTTTTTAACCTTTATTTAACTAGGCAAGTCAGTTAAGAACAAATTTTTATTTTCAATGACGGCCTAGGAACAGTGGGTTAACTGCCTTGTTCATATAGTCCTTCCCTGTTTCAGTCAGTTTTCCTCCGTTTGATGCCGAATGAATACGACCCAGTTCTGCGACAGCCTCACCTTCCAGATTGGGGTTTAATCATCCTGACCTTTCTGTGTCAGAAAATGGGGACGTTTGAGGTTAATCACATGAATCTGGGATGGGAGTGATGCTTGGATGCCCATCTGCCCAGAGATCCCATATTATATCCCCCATGGCTTAGAACTCCCAGTCCCTCCACTGACAACTGACATTGTTCTTCTGTCTGTGTGTGTCTGTGTGTGTGTGTGTGAGCTCAGCTTAGTTTACCATCGATGAATATACATTGCAGTACCATGGACAGCTCCCAATACTAGGGACAACCAGTAAACAGCTAAAGAGGGGTGGGAGTGTATAGGAGTCTATTGGACAAGTGAAAGCAAATTCCCAGCTGTGTCTGTGTGTTTGTGTTTAGGTGGATGCTGTTGGCTCATGTTACTAGATCTAGGACCTATCTCATTGTTTCTTTTCTTGCGTTGCTTGGCGCAATGTGTGAGTGTTTGGTGAGTGGTGAGGGATACACAGTTGCGTTTTGCTTTCTGCTATATCATAGGGTTTTCTCATTCTCCCTGTTGTAGCTCAGTTGGTACAGCATGGTGCGTGCAACGCCAGGGTTGTGGGTTCAATTCCCAAAGGGGAACCAGTACAATGTTTTTGAAAATGTATGCACTCAGTACTGTAAGTCGCTCTGGATAAGAGTAAAATGTAAAAATACAAATACAGTATACTCATACTATCAGTTGGAAGGAGCTGTGTTTGGTTTTCACATTAGTCACGAGCTGTGCTCATTTGTCCGCCCCTCTTCCACTGTAATTATACCTGATCCACGCTCTGGCTATATCAGATCATCTCCATATTAACTGCACATTCTGTATCCGCCTGCTCGCCCTCTCCTAGGAAATCCAGGTCATATTATATTTCTGACCAAGACAAATGGGCCAATCCATCTCTGACAGGCTACAGGGTATAGCATAGGTGATGAAAGTAGACAGACCACGTCCAATTGGTCTCTCTCTCTCTCTCTCTCTCTCTCTCTCTCTCTCTCTCTCTCTCTCTCTCTCTCTCTCTCTCTCTCTCTCTCTCTCTCTCTCTCTCTCTCTCTCTCTCTCTCTCTTTCCTCTCACTCTTTCCTCTATCTCTTTCTCTCTCTCTTTCTCTCTCTTTCCTCTCTCTCTTTCCTCTCTCTCTTTCCTCTCTCTTTCCTCTCTCTCTTTCCTCTCTCTCTCTCTCTCTTTCTCTCTTTCCTCTCACTCTTTCCTCTCTCTCTTTCTCTCTCTCTTTCTCTCGCTCTCTCTGCTGTTCAGCACATAGTTGTGATTTGTGGAGCCACACACATTCACACACATGCAGTCAGTCACAGAAACACACACAACAATACACAACACGTACTGCACACATTAGTGTCGGCTAAAATGGGGATCGTAATAAAAATCTAATAAATCAAATCAATTCCCATGAACATGTACACATCCACACACACATCCACAAACACACACACACACACACACACACACACACACACACACACACACACACACACACACACACACACACACACACACACACACACACACACACACACACACACACACACATCCACACAACCACAACCATCATCCACACAACCATCATACACTCAACCATCATACATACAACCATCATACACTCAACCATCATTCACACAACCATCATACACTCAACCATCATACACACAACCATCATACACACAACCATCATACACACAACCATCATACACTCAACCATCATACACACAACCATCATACACTCAACCATTATACACACAACCATCATACACTCAACCATCATACACTCAACCATCATACACTCAACCATCATACACACAACCATCATACACACAACCATCATTCACACAACCATCATACACTCAACCATCATACACACAACCATCATACACACAACCATCATACACTCAACCATCATACACACAACCATCATACCATCATACACTCAACCATCATACCATCATACACACAACCATCATACACACAACCATCATACACACAACCATCATACCATCATACACTCAACCATCATACACTCAACCATCATACACACAACCATCATACACTCAACCATTATACACACAACCATCATACACACAACCATCATACACTCAACCATCATACACACAACCATCATACACACAACCATCATACACTCAACCATTATACACTCAACCATCATACACTCAACCATCATACACTCAACCATCATACACTCAACCATTATACACACAACCATCATACACTCAACCATTATACACACAACCATCATACACACAATCATCATACACTCAACCATCATACACTCAACCATTATACACTCAACCATCATACACACAACCATCATACACTCAACCATCATACACACAACCATCATACACTCAACCATCATACACACAACCATCATACACTCAACCATCATACACGCAACCATTATACAGGAATTTCTCTGACTAGACCAGGGAGATGATGATGAGGACTCAGTTCAACAGCTACTCACACTCATGCATAGAGAAACACAGAGATTGAAGGATATTTCCTTCATTTAGTTTCATACTTGACGTTCAACCCAAACAGTGCAGGGTGCCGAGGTAAAACACATGTTGTGTCTTTATGCCATCAGCACCAAACACAATAAAATGGACTAGAAATAGGGAGGGACTCAAAATCCCATTTTCTGTTTCTGTTGCAAAACGTTTGAAACATTTTCCATTGCATGCCCTTATGAACAGTGCCCGCTGTACATAATAATGACTAACCCATAGAACCGGTGGTCCGTGTCATCCGTGTGGTCATGATGGCGTGTTGCCTGCGTATGCATGCACACTCAGCTCTCTGACCTTAAAACTCTCACTGCTTCTCCTCTGCATGCTTACATCATCAGAGTCTGCCTGTCAGGCCCCCTGCTCCCTGGTTACATCATCAGAGTCTGCCTGTCAGGCCCCCTGCTCCCTGGTTACATCATCAGAGTCTGCCTGTCAGGCCCCCTGCTCCCTGGTTACATCATCAGAGTCTGCCTGTCAGGCCCCCTGCTCCCTGGTTACATCATCAGAGCCCGCCTGTCAGGCCCCCTGCTCCCTGGTTACATCATCAGAGCCCGCCTGTCAGGCCACCTGCTCCCTGGTTACATCATCAGAGCCCGCCTGTCAGGCCCCCTGCTTCCTGGTTACATCATCAGAGCCCGCCTGTCAGGCCCCCTGCTTCCTGGTTACATCATCAGAGCCCGCCTGTCAGGCCCCCTGCTTCCTGGTTACATCATCAGAGCCCGCCTGTCAGGCCCCCTGCTTCCTGGTTACATCATCAGAGCCCGCCTGTCAGGCCCCCTGCTTCCTGGTTACATCATCAGAGCCCGCCTGTCAGGCCCCCTGCTCCCTGGTTACATCATCAGAGCCCGCCTGTCAGGCCCCCTGCTTCCTGGTTACATCATCAGAGCCCGCCTGTCAGGGGGGAGGGGATGTTGGTTCCTGCAGTGACGTGCAGTGATTCGGTTTCCGATCAAAAGAAAGTAAAATAAGAAGAAGGGTGAGAGGAATTGAGGCTTGAGGATGTCTTAGATGGATGTGATGCCCTCCTCCTTTTATCTCATCCACCTCTTCTCCTCCCCTCTTGTCCTTCGTCATCCTGCGTTACTTTGTCCTCCCCATGTCTCTCCTCTCTGCCTGACAGATGCGCACACTCCCCACACATCCCAATGTGTGTGTTGCGTGCCTGCATGTGCGTGGTTGTGTGTGTGTGTGTGTGTGTGTGTGTGTGTGTGTTGCGTGCCTGCATGTGTGTGGTTGTGTGTGTGTGTGTGTTGCGTGCCTGCATGTGTATGATAGTGTGTGTGTGTATGTTTATGTGTTAACTTCTTGGAAATTGGCGGTTTCTTACACAATCACCCTGCATGACAATTGATGCCTGTGGTTCTAGATACTGTGGTTCTAGATACTGTGGTTCTAGATACTGCTATTCGTTGAAACAGCAACAATAGCAGAACAACCCAAACAAAACAGTAGTAAACACAATTACAAAGCTTTTTGCGTTGACTCGTATCGCAGATCCACAAAACCAAAATAATATGCTCTAGTGACGTTTGACAACAATGTGTTGATTTAGAGATTGAAATACCCCAGGAATTGACCCACCGCCAGCTCTTCGCTCGTTGGCACAGCAGATACCGCGGCTTGATAGGTAACGGTTGATAAAACTGCTCAGTAACAGTGAACGCAGCAGATGTCAAAGTTTCAGCAGGACTGTGAAAACCCCACAGATCAACCTCACGTCTTTAGCAGCACAGCTTGAGTGCAGAAGACATTGCACCATTTTTCTCCCTCCGTGGATGAATCGCTCCCTCTCTGTCTTTCTCCCTCTCCCTCTCTCTCTCTCGCTTTCTCTCTCCCTCTCTCTCTCTCGCTTTATTTCTCTCTCTCTCTCTCTGTTTCTCCCCCTCTCTCTCTCTCTCTCTCCCTGTCTTTCTCCCTCTACCTCTCTCTCTCTCTGTTTCTACCGCTCTCTCTCGCTTTCTCTCGCTCACTCTCTCTCTCTCTATGTTTCTACCTCTCTCTTGCTTTCTCTCTCTCTGTTTCTACCTCTCTCTCTCCATCTTTCTCTCTTGGTTTATCTTGCTCTCTCTGTCTCTTTCTCTGTCTCTCTCTCTCTTTCTCTCTCTCTCAGGAGAGATGAAAGCAGGGGACTGTAGGGAGTATTCTTGTGTATCCCTGTAGATACACACTGTATATTTTCTATAGAGATTTACTGTGGTAAGGTACAGACAGTGAGTTTAAATAGTTTCACTCAGCGACTGAAAATAATGCAGTGGTTTTCTCACTGGCTTTGTTATGGAGTGTGCTGCCCTCTCTCTCTCTCTCTCTCTCTCTCTCTCTCTCTCTCTCTCTCTCTCTCTCTCTCTCTCTCTCTCTCTCTCTCTCTCTCTCTCTCTCTCTCTCTCTCTCTCTCTCTCTCTCTCTCTCTCTCTCTCTCTCTCTCTCTCTCTCCCTCTCGTGCTCTTCTCTCTCCTGCAGTGGGCATAGCTAAGCCGCCTGGGACTGCCCCAGAGTCCATGCTGACACAAACCTTTCAAGGAGGCTTCATTTATTAATTTGGTGTGTGTTTGCGTGTGTGATGTGGTGAAAGTGTCTGTGTGGGAGCGTGTGTGAGTGTGTGAGTGTGAGGCCAAGGCTTTGTTGAGTGCTCATCCTGCAGGGATCTCAGGCTCGGTTCATGACAATGTTTCCCAAGCAATCCACTCGACGGACAGGCAGATATGCTTAATGGTAACACAGACACTCACACACACGTTTGGACCGTAGCCCCGCCGGCGGATTTAAGTGGTGTGTAACTCCCATTGTGGCTCTCAGAAAGCCCAGGCTAAACTGGGATAAACACAGTGATAGGGTTCCATAATCGAGCCCTAGCCAAAATGAAGATATGATTAGAGCCTTTTGGAGTCAGCCAAGAAACACTACTGGGAGTTTTAGATAATCAGTCACCTTCAGCTTGTTAACACTTTGTAAGCCCCCGACACCGTGCTAGTTTATTTCCTGTGCTTTTTCTCAGCGTTGCCATGAAAACACTGTTTATTTGTTCACCTGTCCTTGACATTACAAGGCAGTCTTTAATTCATCACACGTTTATTTTATCGAAGCAATTCAACAGGAAATCTAAATCGTTGAGCAATCTATGCAGTCAAATCAAGGCCCAAAACCTGTCAGTCAATGTGGTGGTATGTTAGTCTCTTTCAAGGTCACCTGTCAATGTGGTGGTATGTTAGTGTCTTTCAAGGTCACTGTGCCAAGGTTTGCCTGGCAAGCGAATTCTCTCTCTCTCTCTCTCTCTCTCTCTCTCTCTCTCTCTCTCTCTCTCTCTCTCTCTCTCTCTCTCTCTCTCTCTCTCTCTCTCTCTCTCTCTCTCTCTCTCTCTCTCTCTCTCTCTCTCTCTCTCTCTCTCTCAAGAGGAATCATGACACAAACAAACATGGTGTATGCCAGAGCATTCTACATGTATTATATATTAGAGCCTTATAGGCTGGGAGGTGGGCAGGTGAACAGAGCAGGAGCCAATGAAAATCAAACACTAGTTTAGCTTAGTCTTGACCACCCACTGCCACCGTAACCCAGTTGGATCAACCATAGGGCCACCGTAACTCAGTTGGATCAACCATAGGGCCACCGTAACCCAGTTGGATCAACCATAGGGCCACCGTAACCCAGTTGGATCAACCATAGGGCCACCGTAACCCAGTTGGATCAACCATAGGGCCACCGTAACCCAGTTGGATCAACCATAGGGCCACCGTAACCCAGTTGGATCAACCATAGGGCCACCGTAACCCAGTTGGACAACCATAGGGCCACCGTAACCCAGTTGGATCAACCATAGGGCCACCGTAACCCAGTTGGATCAACCATAGGGCCACCGTAACCCAGTTGGATCAACCATAGGGCCACCGTAACCCAGTTGGATCAACCATAGGGCCACCGTAACCCAGTTGGACAACCATAGGGCCACCGTAACCCAGTTGGATCAACCATAGGGCCACCGTAACCCAGTTGGATCAACCATAGGGCCACCGTAACCCAGTTGGATCAACCATAGGGCCACCGTAAACCAGTTGGATCAACCATAGGAGTTCAGAGCTGTGATCCCACTAGTCCATGTTAATGCCATGTTGTGGAATGTTGAGTTGATGCATTTCCGAGATGGGGGTTGGGGGCATTTCTCAATGAAGTGTGTGTGTGTGTGTGTGTGTGTGCATGGGTATATATGTGTGCACATTCTTTACTCAATATGCATTTCAGAAGTAATTTCTGAATTGACTCCATCCTGCTGAAATGGTGTCCCCGAGGGGCCTCCCGGGTGGCGCAGTGGTCTAGGGCACTGCATCGCAGTGCTAACTGCGCCACCAGAGTCTCTGGGTTCGCGCCCAGGCTCTGTCGCAGCCGGCCGCGACCGGGAGGTCCGTGGGGCGACGCACAATTGGGCTAGCGTCGTCCGGGTTAGGGAGGGTTTGGCCGGTAGGGATATCCTTGTCTCATCGCGCTCCAGCGACTCCTGTGGCGGGCCGGGCGCAGTGCGCGCTAACCAAGGGGGCCAGGTGCACGGTGTTTCCTCCGACACATTGGTGCGGCTGACTTCCGGGTTGGAGGCGCGCTGTGTTAAAGAAGCAGTGCGGCTTGGTTGGGTTGTGCTTCGGAGGACGCATGGCTTTCGACCTTCGTCTCTCCCGAGCCCGTACGGGAGTTGTAGCGATGAGACAAGATAGTAATTACTAGCGATTGGATACCACGAAAATTGGGGAGAAAAGGGGATAAAGAAAAAAAGAAAAAAAGAAAACAGAAATGGTGTCCCCGGGTAAACAAGTACTCTTAAAAATGGGTTCCTCGCTGGTAGCCATAGTGCTGGTGGTGAGTCATGTTCTGATTGTAGAAACCCTCCTAGTGAGATCCAAGAATACAAGGGTCATACCAGAACCCCCCTAGTGAGATCCAAGAATACACCAGTCAGACCAGAACCCCCCTAGTGAGATCCAAGAATACAAGGGTCATACCAGAACCCCCCTAGTGAGATCCAAGAATACACCAGTCAGACCAGAACCCCCCTAGTGAGATCCAAGAATACACCAGTCAGACCAGAACCCCCCTAGTGAAATCCAAGAATACACCAGTCAGACCAGAACCCCCCTAGTGAGATCCAAGAATACACCAGTCAGACCAGAACCCCCCTAGTGAAATCCAAGAATACACCAGTCAGACCAGAACCCCCCTAGTGAGATCCAAGAATACACCAGTCAGACCAGAACCCCCCTAGTGAAATCCAAGAATACACCAGTCAGACCAGAACCCCCCTAGTGAGATCCAAGAATACACCAGTCAGACCAGAACCCCCCTAGTGAGATCCAAGAATACAAGGGTCATACCAGAACCCCCCTAGTGAGATCCAAGAATACACCAGTCAGACCAGAACCCACCCAAGTGAGATCCAAGAATACACCAGTCAGACCAGAACCCCCCTAGTGAGATCCAAGAATACACCAGTCAGACCAGAACCCCCCTAGTGAAATACAAGAATACAAGGGTCAGACCAGAACCCCCCTAATGAGATCCAAGAATGCAAGGGTCATACCAGAACCCCTCTAGTGAGATCCAAGAATACACCAGTCAGACCAGAACCCCCTAAGTCAGATCCAAGAATACACCAGTCAGACCAGAACCCCCCTAGTGAGATCCAAGAATAGAAGGGTCAGACCAGGCCAAACCAACTGCAGGCAATCACAGCACGTCTGGAGTTAAAGCAGTGGTATTCAAAGTCGGGGTCACCACCCCTAGTGGGGTCGCAGGGGAACTGCAGTGGGGTCACCAATTATTATTATATTTAAACAAAAAAAACTATTTTTTGGGAGAACAAAAAATGAATAGTACAGATTATTGTACTGGACAATAAACAAACGTTTTTGAGAAAGATAATTTGTTATTTGTTGAGGTTGTGTCATTAGATTTGGGGTGGGGTGGAGAGAAATTGTTGGGATAAAAATGGGGTACCCAGAAATTCTGGCAAAAAAAATGGGGTCCCCGCTGAAAAAGTTTTGAATTACCACTGAGTTAGAGGATGAGAGAAAGGTAACACCACAGAGAGAGAAGAGAGACAGAGAGACAGAGGGATAGACAATGAGACAGACAGGTACAGACAGAGAAAGAGAGACTGACATAGAGAGATAAACAAAGGCAGAGATGAGGAAAGATAGTGAAAAGAGAGAGAGAGAGGCAGCGAGTAGCTCTGATGATCATTAAGAAAAGGTCATCAAATAGTTCTCTTAAGTAGCTGTCAAACAATCCTTGTGACATCACACTGACATCACACTGACATCACACTGACATCACGCTGACATCACGCTGACATCACACTGACCCAACCTATGTTCTGTTATTCAGTGACCGTACACTGCTGGATGTCTCTCCTCATAGACAGCCACAACTCTTTCCCGTCTCCCCTCACCTATAAGCACCATTAATTAAGATCCAAATGTAGCTCCTTTCTGTTCCCTGTCAAAGCGAAAACCATTAAGGCAAAACAATTGAGCGTCACTCAAACAGACTGTGCCAGAGGGAACGTTAGACGAGTGGTGTTCTGTATGCTAAAACTCACCCTTCACTGAAATGTATTCCAAAGAGTTCAACTTTTAATGAGGAAATTTCAATTATACATCCTCTAAGACTAATGTTGCTTTTGATGCATGGCTTAGCGACGCCTTCTTTCACTTGGCCCCTGACAGCAAGAACGTGATGTCTCTTTTTGAGGGGGCTTGAGAACACATTTATGAGCAAACTAGCTTGTGCAGGACAGCGACTCATCTTCTAGTAACAGAAGAAGAAGAAAACACTATCGCCGTGAAACCGCTGACATATGTGACCAGAATACTACACCAATATAAACCTGCTCTCTCTCCTTCTCTGTGGTGGCCATTTTGGTTGTTTGTCATAATAATAAACACATAATTGCCATTATCTGTGTAAATGTCGCCTTCTGTGTGTGTCTGATAAT
The DNA here is from genome assembly GCF_016432855.1 of Salvelinus namaycush. Taxonomy (NCBI): domain Eukaryota; kingdom Metazoa; phylum Chordata; class Actinopteri; order Salmoniformes; family Salmonidae; genus Salvelinus; species Salvelinus namaycush. The sequence continues at coordinate 139,676 of NW_024057875.1, forward strand.
TGGTCCCCGGTGTGACCCTTTAGTGTTGACGACCTCTTAAAACCCTGTTGTGTCATGGTCATTAAAGAGAAATCAGTTAGCAGAGAAGTTAACAATAGGAATGAATTAGCCAGTTCCCCCACTTCCATTGATTTATACTACTGTGAACCACCAGTAGAGATACAGCAACCACATTGGGTCAGTGGTATGTGAGCCCATCTCTCGCTCTCTATCTCTCTCTCTCCCTCACTCTCTATATCTCTCTCTCACTCTCATTTTATGAATTCTCTATCTCACCATCTCCAGCCACCATTCTCTCACTATCGCTCTAATTATCTCCATGTATCTATCTCTCTATCACTGCATTTCTCTCTTTATCACACCCTCTTTTTCTTAGCCTCTTTGTTCACCCCTTTCCTCAACCCCCTCTCTCTCTCTATTTCTCTCTGTCCTCTCTCAATTTGTTATCTTATGATAAGTATCAGACAGTTCATGATGGACTCTGGTGACTTCTAAATCAAATCAAATCAAATCAAGTTTATTTTATATAGCCCTTCGTACATCAGCTAATATCTCGAAGTGCTGTACAGAAACCCAGCCTAAAACCCCAAACAGCAAGCAATGCAGGTGTAGAAGCACGGTGGCTAGGAAAAACTCCCTAGAAAGGCCAAAACCTAGGAAGAAACCTAGAGAGGAACCAGGCTATGAGGGGTGGCCAGTCCTCTTCTGACTGTGCCGGGTGGAGATTATAACAGAACATGGCCAAGATGTTCAAATGTTCATAAATGACCAGCATGGTCAAATAATAATCAGGAGTAAATGTCAGTTGGCTTTTCATAGCCGATCATTAAGAGTATCTCTACCGCTCCTGTGGTCTCTAGAGAGTTGAAAACAGCAGGCCTGGGACAGGTAGCACGTCCGGTGGACAGGTCAGGGTTCCATAGCCGCAGGCAGAACAGTTGAAACTGGAACAGCAGCAAGGCCAGGTGGACTGGGGACAGCAAGGAGTCATCATGCCCGGTAGTCCTGACGCATGGTCCTAGGGCTCAGGTCCTCCGAGAGAGAGAGAGAAAGAAAGAGAGAAGGAGAGAATTAGAGAGAGCATACTTAAATTCACACAGGACACCGGATAAGACAGGAGAAGTACTCCAGATATAACCAACTGACCCTAGCCCCCCGACACATGAACAACTGCAGCATAAATACTGGAGGCTGAGACAGGAGGGGTCAGAAGACACTGTGGCCCCATCCGATGATACCCCCGGACAGGGCCAAACAGGAAGGATATAACCCCACCCACTTTGCCAAAGCACAGCCCCCGCACCACTAGAGGGATATCTTCAACCACCAACTTACAATCCTGAGACAAGGCCGAGTATAGCCCACAAAGATCTCCACCACAGCACAAACCAAGGGGGGGCGCCAATCCAGACAGGAAGATCACGTCAGTAACTCAACCCACTCAAGTGACGCACCCCTCCCAGGGACGGCATGAAAGAGCACCAGTAAGCCAGTGACTCAGCCCCTGTAATAGGGTTAGAGGCAGAGAATCCCAGTGGAGAGAGGGGAACCGGCCAGGCAGAGACAGCAAGGGCGGTTCGTTGCTCCAGAGCCTTTCCGTTCACCTTCACACTCCTGGGCCAGACTACACTCAATCATATGACCTACTGAAGAGATAAGTCTTCAGTAAAGACTTAAAGGTTGAGACCGAGTCTGCGTCTCTCACATGGGTAGGCAGACCATTCCATAAAAATGGAGATCTATAGGAGAAAGCCCTGCCTCCAGCTGTTTGCTTAGAAATTCTAGGGACAATTAGGAGGCCTGCGTCTTGTGACCGTAGCGTATGTGTAGGTATGTACGGCAGGACCAACTCAGAAAGATAGGTAGGAGCAAGCCCATGTAACGCTTTATAGGTTAACAGTAAAACCTTGAAATCAGCCCTTGCCTTAACAGGAAGCCAGTGTAGGGAAGCTAGCACTGGAGTAATATGATCAAATTTCTTGGTTCTAGTCAGGATTCTAGCAGCCGTATTTAGCACTAACTGAAGTTTATTTAGTGCTTTATCCGGGTAGCCGGAAAGTAGAGCATTGCAGTAGTCTAACCTAGAAGTAACAAAAGCATGGATAAATTTTTCTGCATCATTTTTGGACAGAAAATTTCAGATTTTTGCAATGTTACGTAGATGGAAAAAAGCTGTCCTTGAAACAGTCTTGATATGTTCGTCAAAAGAGAGATCAGGGTCCAGAGTAACGCCGAGGTCCTTCACAGTTTTATTTGAGACGACTTTACAACCATCAAGATTAATTGTCAGATTTAACAGAAGATCTCTTTGTTTCTTGGGACCTAGAACAAGCATCTCTGTTTTGTCCGAGTTTAAAAGTAGAAAGTTTTCAGCCATCCACTTCCTTATGTCTGAAACACAGGCTTCTAGCGAGGGCAATTTTGGGGCTTCACCATGTTTCATTGAAATGTACAGCTGTGTGTCATCCGCATAGCAGTGAAAGTTAACGTTATGTTTTCGAATGACATCCCCAAGAGGTAAAATATATAGTGAAAACAATAGTGGTCCTAAAACGGAACCTTGAGGAACACCGAAATGTACAGTTGATTTGTCAGAGGACAAACCATTCACAGAGACAAACTGATATCTTTCCGACAGATAAGATCTAAACCAGGCCAGAACTTGTCCGTGTAGACCAATTTGGGTTTCCAGTCTCTCCAAAATGATGTGGTGATCGATGGTATCAAAGGCAGCACTAAGGTCTAGTAGCACGAGGACAGATGCAGAGCCTCGGTCTGACGCCATTAAAAGGTCATTTACCACCTTCACAAGTGCAGTCTCAGTGCTATGATGGGGTCTAAAACCAGACTGAAGCATTTCGTATACATTGTTTGTCTTCAGGAAGGCAGTGAGTTGCTGCGCAACAGCTTTTTCTAAAATTTTTGAGAGGAATGGAAGATTCGATATAGGCCGATAGTTTTTTATATTTTCTGGGTCAAGGTTTGGCTTTTTCAAGAGAGGCTTTATTACTGCCACTTTTAGTGAGTTTGGTACACATCCGGTGGATAGAGAGCCGTTTATTATGTTCAACATAGGAGGGCCAAGCACATGAAGCAGCTTTTTCAGTAGTTTAGTTGGAATAGGATCCAGTATGCAGCTTGAAGGTTTAGAGGCCATGATTATTTTCATCATTGTGTCAAGAGATATAGTACTAAAACACTTAAGTGTCTCTCTTGATCCTAGGTCCTGGCAGAGTTGTGCAGACTCAGGACAGCTAAGCTTTGGAGGAATAAGCAGATTTAAAGAGGAGTCCGTGATTTGCTTTCTAATGATCATGATCTTTTCCTCAAAGAAGTTCATGAATTTATTACTGCTGAAGTGAAAGCCATCCTCACTTGGGGAATGCTGCTTTTTAGTTAGCTTTGCAACAGTATCAAAAATAAATTTTGGATTGTTCTTATTTTCCTCAATTAAGTTGGAAAAGTAGGATGATCGAGCAGCAGTGAGGGCTCTTCGATACTGCATGGTACTGTCTTTCCAAGCTAGTCGGAAGACTTCCAGTTTGGTGTGGCGCCATTTCCGTTCCAATTTTCTGGAAGCTTGCTTCAGAGCTCGGGTATTTTCTGTATACCAGGGAGCTAGTTTCTTATGACAAATGTTTTTCGTTTTTAGGGGTGCAACTGCATCTAGGGTATTGCGCAAGATTAAATTGAGTTCCTCAGTTAGGTGGTTAACTGATTTTTGTCCTCTGACGTCCTTGGGTAGGCAGAAGGAGTCTGGAAGAGCATCAAGGAATCTTTGTGTTGTCTGAGAATTTATAGCACGACTTTTGATGCTCCTTAGTTGGGGTCTGAACAGATTATTTGTTGCGATTGCAAACGTAATAAAATGGTGGTCCGATAGTCCAGGATTATGAGGAAAAACATTAAGATCTACAACATTTATTCCATGGGACAAAACTAGGTCCAGAGTATGACTGTGGCAGTGAGTAGGTCCAGAGACATGTTGGACAAAACCCACTGAGTCGATGATGGATCCAAAAGCCCTTTGGAGTGGGTCTGTGGACTTTTCCATATGAATATTAAAATCACCAAAAATTTGAATATTATCTGCTATGACTACAAGGTCCGATAGGAATTCAGGGAACTCAGTGAGGAACGCTGTATATGGCCCAGGAGGCCTGTAAACAGTAGCTATAAAAAGTGATTGAGTAGGCTGCATAGATTTCATGACTAGAAGCTCAAAAGACGAAAACGTCATTTTTTTTTTTGTAAATTGAAATTTGCTATCGTAAATGTTAGCAACACCTCCGCCTTTGCGGGATGCGCGGGGGATATGGTCGCTAGTGTAACCAGGAGGTGAGGCCTCATTTAACACAGTAAATTCATCAGGCTTAAGCCATGTTTCAGTCAGGCCAATCACATCAAGATTATGATCAGTGATTAGTTCAGTAGCCCTATTTTGAGATGTGAGGAATCACGATCTCTTTCAATAATGGCAGGAATGGAGGAGGTCTTTATCCTAGTGAGATTGCTAAGGCGAACACCGCCATGTTTAGTTTTGCCCAACCTAGGTCGAGGCACAGACACAGTCTCAATGGGGAAAGCTGAGCTGACTACACTGACTTTGCTAGTGGCAGACTCCACTAAGCTGGCAGGTTGGCTAACAGCCTGCTGCCTGGCCTGCACCCTATTTCATTGTGGAGCTAGAGGAGTTAGAGCCCTGTCTATGTTGGTAGATAAGATGAGCGCACCCCTCCAGCTAGGATGGAGTCCGTCACTCCTCAACAGACCAGGCTTGGTCCTGTTTGTGGGTGAGTCCCAGAAAGAGGGCCAATTATCTACAAATTCTATCTTTTGGGAGGGGCAGAAAACAGTTTTCAACCAGCGATTGAGTTGTGAGACTCTGCTGTAGAGCTCATCACTCCCCCTAACTGGGAGGGGGCCAGAGACAATTACTCGATGCCGACACATCTTTCTAGCTGATTTACACGCTGAAGCTATGTTGCGCTTGGTGACCTCTGACTGTTTCATCCTAACATCGTTGGTGCCGACGTGGATAACAATATCTCTATACTCTCTACACTCGCCAGTTTTAGCTTTAGCCAGCACCATCTTCAGATTAGCCTTAACGTCGGTAGCCCTGCCCCCTGCTAAACAGTGTATGATCGCTGGGTGATTCGTTTTAAGTCTAAACATTGCGGCTTTCCGACAGACAGGCATTACCTTCCATCATGAGTAGTGGGTTTGGGTATAGGGAAGAGAACAGGGTATAAATATAAATATAATTTACATTTTTATTCTAGTCATTATTTTTCTAAGGTGGCCACTCTCCACTCACAGGTGAGTGAATGCTGTCCTTGAAGGAGTTACCCAGTCTCCAGATCTCCTGTTCCCCATCTACCGTTCCTGAGAGGAAGCCAAGGGAATGTAGTTCCTTAGAGAGGTTGATGGAGAGGGATAGAGAGATGGAGTGGGGGAAATGAGACTGAGATGGAAAGGCAGAGAGAGAGAGAGAGAGAGAGGTGGAGAGAGTTAGAGGGCAAAGCAAAAGATTGGGCTCGCTCTCGCTCTCTGCGTCTCTCCCTCAACGTCCCGTGTCCAGGCAGAAGAGAGATGGGAGAATGCTGCTGCTTTTTTTGTTATAGTAATTTATTGAATTCCTCATCCTGCATATCAGACCATGACTCTCTGGCTCTCAGGGACAGGGGGATGGAAGGAGGGATGGAGAGTCTGTGGGACGGGGCTGGAGAACAAGGGGAGTGGAGTGGGGGACCACACAGTCTCAGGGACAGGGGGATGGAAGGAGGGATGGAGAGTCTGTGGGACGGGGCTGGAGAACGAGGGGAGTGGAGTGGGGGACCACACAGTCTCAGGGATGGATAGAATGTTGTTGGAGCGAAAGAGAGGAGAGGTCAAGGAGGAGTGTTTGGTGGGTAAACAGCGAGGAAGGACACAACTTTGGCATTGCTAGCTCTACGCTCTAACCAGCTGAGCCCCACATGGCACTATGCTAGTCAATGTTCTCTGGCTAGGCTATGTGGAGGCAGGATGGGTGGAGGTGGGGATGGTTAGAGGGCGGAGAGGCAGCCATGTGCCCCACTCCAAGCAACCCGTCGTCGGGGACATTTGCCATCTCTCTCCCCTCTCACTGTGAGAGTCTGGCCCTCCTCCAGCCCTTTGGCCCGTTCACCACACGTCTGGACATGTCCGACCGCTCCTCGGTACCTGCAAGCCCCACAGCTGCCAGCAGGGGGAAAACGAGCCGTCACGGCCCGGCAGCCATGTAAGCCAGGTCAACAGGAGGTTGATTAAGTTGTAAAAAGGGCTATTTTGTGTCACAATGTCCAATAAATGAAGTGAACCTAGTGTTGAGAGGGCAAAATGGAAACAGCTCTTTTTTGGGGCTAAAGTGAAAGGGACATCTCCTTTCACGCTTAGCTTGGTTGTTTGCTGAACCAACGAACACTCTCTCCTCATGGATGCAATGCTCCAACCCCCTTCCATACAGTAAAACACAGTATTTGTATTACAATGCATTTTAGACAGTGCCATTTCAACAGTATGTACTTAAGAAAGAAACCTCAGTTCCAGTTCCATTGCATGTATTAGTTAAATATTACTAAAACAGGGATAAAGCCCCCCAGACCACAGGAATGTGTCTCTACCCTCCTGGGTTCCCTCAATATGGCTGATGCCAGTTCTAGTAATTCAATTTCAAACAAGCTCCTTACTATTCCTCCTGCCTCGCTAATGTCCTTTCCCTCCCTTTTCTCCCTCCTCTCTCCCTCGTATCTCCCAGGAACCAGACTGTGCTGCACCAGTTCTGCTGCCCGGCCCCAGAGGCCCCCGAGGGGGAGTCCTCGGCCTGTGTCCCCAGGTAAGATGGTTCCCTCCCTTTTCACCCAGCGCCATATTTTGTTGTTGTTGTTGATTGTAGTCACCATTGCTTCTAACCGTTTTCCTGGTGGTGGAGGTGCTACTGTAAGACAACACAACTGCCCCAGTTTCCTCCGTCTTGAAGTGGTTGTAAGTCCTTTGGGGGTCCCTGACTATCGTCGGCCAATCCCGGCTCAGTGCTTTCCTTTCCCCACTGTGATGTCATCAAGAGAAGTAAGAGAGAGAGAATCTCCGACACATCTTTAAACAGTGGCCAGGCAGACAGAGAGGGAGATACTATTCACTACAAATGCAACTTGTCACTTTATTTGGGGTTTTGAGTGTTGAAAGAAACTCGAAATTAAGACCGAATCAATCTCAGCTCCAGGAGAGGCGATCAAGATAAATTCATGGGAACACGATGGTAATCTCCAAATCAATCAGAGAGAGATCCTATTTCCTGGACACTGGTCAACTCGTCCAAAGCACTGCCATAGGAAACAATAGAAGCACGGCCCAGGGCTTAGTGATAAAGGCAGGATGAGGATAATAGGAGATTTTAATATCTCCACCGAGCACACAGTGTTATCAGGGAATGAGGTAAGCAGTCAGGAATGGTGCTGTGATGGACTGGAATCTTCTTTATACTCAACTACTGCATACTCCTGGTATCTGAGGAGAGTCAGCCGTTTCAAAATCCTTTATCTCTGCCTCCTTGTCTTTCTCCTCAACCCGTCTCCATGTAGACATGGTGGATGTTGGTCAGTCTATATACAACAGTAGCTCCTGCAGTTTATGGAGTCGTTCTTTTTCTTGCTCAAACAAAACAAGACGCACCAAGTCTTTGTTTGGCCACTCGGCATCGCTCTGCTTATCCGAATCCACTGCAGGCGGAGCACTCTGCAAATTACCACGACAGCCAGTGGAACGTCAATAGTAATTAAGCCATCCAGCCTGGACGATTGCTGCTAAGAATCTGTACATTTCTGCTGGATGGTGGGGAAAAAAGTGGGAAAAAGCCGGCAAAGCAAAGCTTGTGTTGATGCTGGATTCCACCAACCCTGTGGTGCTGGATACAATGAAGCATTGCTGGAACAAAAGCTCCAACGCTCATCCTCTAAATCCCACTTTAACCACTACCGAGGCCCTGGGTGATTGAATTAGTCACACAGAGAGAGAGAGAGAGGGAGAGCGTGAGAGAGAGAGAGAGAGAGAGACAGAGAGAGAAAGAGAGAGAGAGAGAGTGTGAGATGGAATCACCTCTCTGCAATCGTCTTTGTCTTTGCACCAGAGGGGCAAACGGAAAACTATTTATCAGATAAAAGTCTGGTTTGCCTGGGAAACTACTCTCAAAAGTCCCCCCCAGTCAGTGACTGTCACCTAACCAGCCATAACACCTTATTATTTAGTATAAAGAGACTGTTCAGAAGCACAAGTTAAGATGAATTCAGGTGACTTTCATCAAAGGCGGGCAGGGAAATTGGAGGGAAAAAAGACAGACGAAAACAATAAATCAGAGTTCAGTGGATTGAACTGATAGAAGTGGCTTGGCAGTGGTGCGTTGTGCGATTCCTTTGGGCTCAGGGACCATTAAGCAGAGAACAGAATGGACACCACAAAAAAAACAACGATGAAAATACCCCCAAAGCAAATCACTTCAAACGGAGATCTCTCAAAGCGGTTTGTGGGTTGCCAGGTTTTGTTGCTTCTTTTTTAGCCTATTTCTCTGAAAGTCTCTTTTCTATTCTGTTTGTTGTTAAATTTTTCTTTGGACTTCAGTGTTTTGTCAGTGAAGTGTTGATCATCATACCTCACGACATGACATCACACCCACGAGCCTCCACTCTCATCCACACCACTTCCACCCATTCAGACCTGTCGCTCCCACCTCCACCTCAATGTTTATACTATGTAATAACAATGTAACAGCTGAAGTATTACAATGTCAACCAATGTCATCACCAATGTCATAATCCACCCAAGTCTCATTGAGAGGTTCAGGGTCTGCCACTAGGGCAAGGCAACTGGTTAGCCATCCACTGACACATGCAATGCATTCGTGTTCATGTGGAGAATTGTTATTACCATGTTATTGCATGCTTTTGGCTTAGTAGTGATCAGAACATAGAGCTCCCTGTCTTTGTGTGTTTGTGTGTGTGTCTGTGTGTGTGTCTGTGTGCACTGTCGTACCCATGACACAGATGTTTAACATGCTTCAACAAATACCCAACAGCTAATATCTGCCATGGGCATCTAGGCTAAGGCTCACTGATAAAGGAGAGACACTTCTCATTGATGAATTAGCCTAGCATCATGCTATTTTAGCCTAGCGTCATGCTATTTTAGCCTAGCGTCATGCTATTTTAGCCTAGTGTTTCACCCACCGTTGTTTTGACACAAGGCCAAGCCGCCTACACTCTCCTTGTTAAGGCATATCCACAAAAAGCTGCTTCCTGAAATAAATGTGAGTTCGTTCCTGTCTTCTGTGATTGAAGCTCTGCAATATCTGCCCACCAAAACAAGGCCTCATTTCCATATGAAAGGCGGCTCCTAGCCTGTTCTGCACTGCCGTATCTTCACTCTGGGGAGTAATGAAGCTCTGTTTTTCACAGACACAGAAACACATAGACAAATTGCTAGTGGTGTAAAAAGTACCCAATTGTTATACTTGAGTAAAAGTAAAGATATCTTAATAGAAAATGACTCAAGTAAAAGTGAAAGTCACCCAGTAAAATACTATTTGAGTAAAAGTCTAAAAGTATTTGGTTTTAAATATACTTAAGTATCAAAAGTAAATGTAATTGATCAAATATACTTAACTATCAAAAGTAAAAGTAAAAGTATAAATCATTTCTAATTCCTTATATTAAGCAATCCACACACCATTTTTTTTTACATTTAATTTACGGATAGCCAGAGGCACACTCCAACACTCAGACATAATTTACAAACAAAGCAAGTGTTTTGTGAGTCCGCCAGATCAGAAGCAGTAGGGATGACCAGGGATGTTCTCTTGATAAGTGTGTGAATTAGACCATTTTCCTGTCCTGCTAAGCATTCAAAATGTAACAAGTACTTTTGGGTGTCAAGGAAAATGTATGAAGTAAAAAGTACATCATTTTCTTTAGGAATGTAGTGAAGTAAAAGTTGTCAAAAATATGAACAGTAAAGTACAGATACCCCAAAAAACTCCTTAAGTAGTACTTTAAAGTATTTTTTACTTTACACCACTGCAAATTGCAATCGTTGATTTTTTGTTTTCACCGCTGTGGCAGCCGTGGAACGAGACCGTCCCTCCCTCAACGCCAACAGGTCACTTTGGAAAAGGGCTAACTCACTGAAGTGTGAGTTTTGGACAGCTCCAGTCTACTAATTTGAAGTGATTTCTGTCGCGCAATCTCTATTTTGCTATTTCGGGCCCTGGAGAGTCCTTCTGTTCGTTGCCGGGTCACAAGATGGCGTCCAGTCCGTCATCCTAATGAGAAGAGTGTTATGCTTCTGGTTCTGGTGAGTCAGACAGGCTGTGACCACAGTGGAACTGAAGACCTCCCTCTCTCACACACACTACATAAAGGAGTTTAATCCCAAGTGTTCCACAAGTGTTCTCACCTTGTGAGCGCTGTCACTCTTGTCCTACCAGCGTGCACTAGGGAGGGGGTAAGGGAGGGAATAAAGGGGGAATAAGGGGGATCAGTGTGCACTAGGGAGGGGGTAAGGGAGGGAATAAGGGGGGAATAAGGGGGATCAGTGTGCACCAGGGAGGGGGTAAGGGTGGGGGAATAAGTGTCAACAGTCACGCAGTCAGATCTAATGATCTATGAACGAGGGCATGATTGGGGAGGCGGGAGAGCGGGGGGTGTGAGTCAATCAACACTTCTGATATGCAAGCTCTTAAAAACAGCATGAGCTAACACGTCAACTGATAAACGGCACTCGGAATCTGTTTCGTTTTATTTACTTTTCTATGTTATTTTATTTTTCTGCAGAGCCGTACCTTCCCCTTCGCTCTACAGCAGATGTGTTGCAGTAGTAGATGGATTGCAGTAGTAGATGGGTTGCAGCAGCAGATGTGTTGCAGTAGTAGATGGGTTGCAGATGTGTTGCAGCAGCAGATGGGATACATCAGCAGATGGGTTGCAGCATCAGATGGGTTACAGTAGCAGATGGGTTACAGCAGCAGATGTGTTGCAGCAGCAGATGTGTTGCAGTAGCAGATGTGTTGCAGTAGTAGATGGGTTGCAGCAGCAGATGGGTTGCAGCAGCAGATGTGTTGCAGCAGCAGATGTGTTGCAGCAGCAGATGGGATACATCAGCAGATGGGTTGCAGCATCAGATGGGTCACAGTAGCAGATGGGTTACAGCAGCAGATGGGTTGCAGCAGCAGATGGGTTACAGCAGCAGATGGGTTACAGCAGCAGATGGGTTGCAGCAGCAGATGGGTTGCAGCAGCAGATGGGTTGCAGTAGCAGATGGGTTGCAGCAGCAGATGGGTTGCAGTAGCAGATGGGTTGCAGCAGCAGATGGGTTGCAGTAGCAGATGGGTTGCAGCAGCAGATGGGTTGCAGCAGCAGATGGGTTGCAGCAGCCATCTGACAAATCTGACAAATAGGGAAAGAGAATCAGTGTGTGTTCCACGGACGGCTTCTCTTAGAGACAACTAAATCAGTTCTGATAACCTCTTCTACCTGCAGTCTTTGTTGACTGCAGATGTCTGTACAAACAGGGATACAGCCTTGAACATAAAGTTTGATCGAAACTTAGAACTCCAACATTGATGTAGAAACTCCAACACTCTCATGATGGAATGTACTGGAGTAGTTCTCAGACTCTAAAAAGGAGAGGGCGTTTTGGAGTGAAGGTCCGTCCGTCAGTCCATGATAACAAGTGTATACACTTGCCGGGGTTCTAGGTGTTTTCAGATCAGTTATCGATGTGTCATGTGTACAGCATGTTCAAATCTCCTTCCTGGTGTGGTGACGGTACATTTACTGTACTTCTCAGTGACACAATGGTAACAGTGGGCTAATCGGACCAAGGACAGCGCAGATACTGACACCCTAACCAGTGGTAGTGTAGATTCCGACTTCACCTGACCAATGGCAAGCGAGGTGGAGGTGGGGTCAGAGCGAGGTCTCGTTAGAGGTCTGTTCCACAGGGCGGTGTGAATGTTAGCTGATTCGTCTCAATTAGTCCCGTTTCCTCCAACTGTTTCCCGAGACCAGAGCAACAGACACACCTTAACGACAATCTGCCGTAATGACCTGGCTCGTCTGAGACGGAATTAATCATCATGATCTTTTTTTGGGGGGGGGGGGGGGGGTCTGTTTAGATTTTAATCAAGAATGGTTAATGCATTTCTTATATGGCAATTAAGGAAATGTTTTGAAGTTTACTTATGAGTTGATGCATTTATATTCAGCTCAGTGCCTTCACATGAGGGTTAAGGACGTTGGTAAGAATATTCCAAAATAACTCTGTCTCTCAAATAGTTTATAAATGGTCAGTTGGCTTTTCCTCTCTCTCTTTCACTTTCTTGCTTCTCTCTTTTTCTCTCTCTCATTCCCTCACTTTCTTTCTTTCTCCTTTCTATCTTCTCTCTCCTCCCTCTCTCTCTGTCGTCCATTATATCCCTGTTTCTCCCACCAACTCTACCTCTCTCTCTCTCTCTCTCTACTTCTCGTTCTCTCTTTCTCTCTCTCTCTCTCTCTCTCTACCTCTTGTTCTCTCTCTCTCTCTCTCTCTCTCTCTCTCTCTCTCTCTCTCTCTCTCTCTCTCTCTCTCTCTCTCTCCCTCTCTCTCTATCCCCTCTGTCTTTCTCTCTCTTTCTACCTCATTCCCTCTCTCCGTCATTCCTTCTCTCTCCTTCCCCCCTTCTCTGTGTGTGTTTACCGGTGGGAGTTGTGCTGCAGATGGGTGCACAGCTCTCGGGGCTCAGGGTGTCATGTTGATTAGTGGACGCTTGTGTTCTCCAAGCAGGTCAGGCCGAGGTGAAGTCAACTCTTCTTGATCCAGGATAACACTCACACAGTATAGAACCCCGTCACACATCACATCAGAGAAGTACAAGCTACGCTATAAACATTGGAATCAGTTGCTCACTTCTCTTCAACTACATTTCTCTCTTGCTCTTTCTATTTCTGTTCATTTCTGTTGCTCCCTTATCCCCCATCTCTCTCTCTGTCTCTCTCTACTCTACTCTCTCTCTCTCTACTCTACTCTCTCTCTGTCTCTCTCTCTCTCTCCACTCTACTCTCTCTCTCTCTACTCTACTCTCTCTCTCTCTCTCTCTCTCTCTCTCTCTACTCTACTCTCTCTCTCTCTCTACTCTACTCTCTCTGTCTCTCTCTCTCTCTACTCTCTCTCTGTCTCTCTCTCGCTCTCTCTACTCTACTCTCTCTCTACTCTCTGTCTCTCTCTCTCAATGGGAAAGCATGGTAATGCTTTCACATTGATAGCCGCTCAGCAACTAGTTGATCCTGAAGCCACCACTCAGCCTCTCCCCAAGTTCTATGTGGAAAGCGTTGAGACAGAGAGAGAGAGAGGAAGAGGAATGTAGGGAAGGCTTTGCTCCTGGCCAGGCATATGGTTTCCTTGAAACGAGGGTCTGGACAGACGGAACTTGGGAACATCATTACCTAAATATATGCAGCTGATGGATGGAAAACTCTTTTAGGCAATTTTCCCTCCAAAAGCATATGCGGCGATGTCACACCCCACATAACAATAGGCTATGATTAGCATCGCTAGTTGATCTAATCACCTGATTCGTTGTATGGAAATGTATGGAATGTATGGAACGTCATTAATCACATTCATCTTCGTCTGCCACTTGCGCAGGTAGACAGCTGTGTAGGTGCCGTTTTCCATTGTCAATTGATCGTATTAATAAACTCCCCTAATTAGCCATGCTGTCTGCCGCTGAAGGTAAATGTGACTCTGGGAAAAATGAGGAAGCAGCGGAAACTCTACTTCACGGTCACACTCTTGTGGCTAGCACCGTGACGGATAGGGTTTTACTGTGGGGGGTTGGCAGACTACAGAGACCATGATGCATTGGGGCACCGGGGGGAAAGTGGTATGTGGTTGATGGTGTTGCTGTAGGACGTTCAGGGGCATGCTGGGAAGTTTGGAGAGCTCGTTTGTTATGGGGCTTGTCTTTGGGATGTGTTGGCCCCCCTGCAGTTTTCTCACTCTCTTTTCCCGGGGCGAACCAAATGTGTGAAGGCTGAGGAGATATTGGAGGATCGTCTCTCACTGCTTTCGTCCTCACACTGATGGACACCCTACCGTAGTAGCATATAGTCACGCACACGCACACGCACACACACACATGCACGCACACACACGCACACACACACATGCACGCACACACACACACACTCATGCACACACGCACACGCGCACATACAAGTCACACTCACACCCGGGAATTAGATTTCACATGTGTTCTCTCTTAATCACACTCTATCAAAGTTCCTGTCACCTCCTCTGCTCTCTCTCTCCCTCCCTCCCTTTCTCTCTCCCTTCCCATCCCTCTCTTGCATGCTGTTGCCTTGGAGTGACTCTGTGCACTGCCTCAGCTGGGGAAAGTGACCTTGCTGGCTTGCTGTGCTGTTGTCATGGAAACAGGGCGCAGCAGGGAGACTGGCAGACACAGCAGTGGTTCCATCCACAGGCTGTCCATAATAGATGGGGACTTTGAGTGGACCAGAGAGTGTGTGTGTGTGTGTGTGCTTGTTTGTATGTGTGTGTCACTGTAGAAGTTGCTGAGCCAGCAGCAAGTCATGGAGACATCTGCATCATTTGCCCTTCATATCTACTCTCTGTCCACGAGTCTGCTCCTCATCCAATCACTACTGGCTTCCATTAAAATTCTGTGTCCCCTCAGCCTATCAGAATGCCCTCTGGTCCTATTTCCCAAAGGCTTCAACCAATCAGCCTTTGCCTCGCTCTTCACATTCCCCAGGGTTATACCACATTCCCAATTATTTAAAATCTTTAAAACCCTGTTGATGCAAAACGATGTTTGACTCTCAAACATTACAATGTTTCTCTTGTATAGAATGCATTCGCTCACCGTAGTGGTGTAAAGTACTTAAGTAAACATACTTTAAAGTACTACTTAAGGAGTTTTTGGGGTTATCTTTACTTCACTATTTATATTTATGACAACTTTTACTTCACTATATTCCTAAAGAAAATGATGTACTTTTTGCTCCATACATTTTCCCTGACACCCAAAAGTACTCGTTACATTTTGAATGCTTAGCAGGACAGGAAAATGGTCCAATTCACACACTTCAAGAGAACATCTGTAACGGCTCTCGTTGGTGGTATGAAGAGTGGACCAAGGCGCAGCGTGGTAAGTGTTCATGATTCTTTTATTTCAAAAAACAAACAAAATAACAAACGTGAAAACGAAAGCGCACAGTTCTGTCAGGCAGAAACACTAAACAGAAAACAAGATCCCACAACCTAATGGTGGGAAAAAGGGCTGCCTAAGTATGATCCCCAATCAGAGACAACGATAGACAGCTGCCTCTGATTGGGAACCCCACTCGGCCAAAAACAAAGAAACAGAAAACATAGAATGCCCACCCAAATTACACCCTGACCAAACCAAATAGAGAAATAAAAAGGCTCTCTAAGGTCAGGGCGTGACAACATCCCTGGTCATCTCTACTTTCTCTGATGTGGTGGACTCACTAAACACACATGCTTCATTTATAAATTATGTCTGAGTGTTAGAGAGGGCTCCTGGCTGTTCGTAAAAAAATTGTGCCGTCTGGTTTGCTTAATATACAGTAAGGAATTTTAAATGATTTATACTTTTGATACTTAAGTATATTTTACCAATAACATTAACCTTTGATACTTGAGTATATTTAAAACCAAATACTGTTAGACTTTTACTAGAGTCATTTTCTATTAAGGTATCTTTACTTTTACTCAAGTATGACAATTTGAAACTTTTTCCAACACTGTCCTGCCCTATGTGCCATTTTCATAAGTTGAGATGAATTGTAATTGTACATTGATCGTGAGAAGTTTGCTGACGACACGACGGTGGTAGGCCTGATCACTGACGATGATTAGACAGCCTACAGGGAGGAGGTCAGTGACAACAACCTCTCCCTTAATGTCAGCAAAACCAAGTAGCTGATCGTGGACTACAGTAAAGGGAGGGCAGGGGTGAGCACGCCCCCATCCACATCGACAGGGCTGCAGTGGAAGGGGTGGAGAGCTTCCAGTTCCTCGGTGTACAAATCACTAAGGCCTCTTTCCCTCAGGAAGTTGAAAAGGTTTGGCATGGGCCCTCAGTTCTACAGCTGCACCATTGAGAGCATCTTGACTGGCTGCATCACTGCTTGGTAAGGCAACAGCACTGCCCTCGGTTGCATGGCCTACAGAGGGTGGTGCGAACAGCCCAGTACATCACTGGAGCCGAGCTCCCTGCCATCCAGGACATCGATATCAGGCGGTGTGAAAGCGGAAAGTCTCCAGCCACCCAAGCCATAGACTGTTCTCTCTGCTTCCACACAGCAAGCAGTACCAGTGCAGAAAGTCTGACACCAACAGGCTCCTGAACAGCTTCTATCCCCAAGCCATACAACTGAAACATATTTTGCCAACAAGGACTTTCTGAGTTGACCCTTGTATTTCAGTTTTGCACTGTCTCTATGCACGCTCACAGGACTCTACACACTCATGCACACTGACACTCAAACACACACATAACATGCACACACACATTTAGTGCTGGGCAATATGGCCTAAGAATCATTTCTCAAACTTACGGCCGATTCACGATATACATTCGGAAAGTATTCCCTTTTTCCACATTTTGTTACGTTACAGCCTTATTCTAAAATTGATTAAATTAATTGTTTCCTCATCAATCTACACACAATACCCCATAATGACAAAGCGAAAACACAAGTATTCAGACCCTTTGCTATGACACTTGAAATTGAGCTCAGGTGCATCCTGTTTCCATTGATCATCTTTGAGAAGTTTCTACTTGATTGGAGTCCACTTCTGGTAAATATAATTGATTGGACATGATTTGGAAAGGCACACACCTGTCAATGTAAGGTCCCACAGTTGACAAAGCGAAAACCAAGCCATGAGGTCAAAGGAATTATCCATAGAGCGCAGAGAGAGGATTGTGTCCAGGGTACCAAAAAATGTAGCATTGAAGTTTGGAACCATCAAGACATTTCCTAGAGCTGGCCGCCCGGGCCAAACTGAGCAATCGGAGGAGAAGGGCCTTGTTCAGGGAGGTTACTAAAATTCTCTAGGCTGAGAAAACCAAAATTGAACTCTTTGGCCTGAATGCCAAGCGTCACGTATGGAGGAAACCTGGCACCATCCCTACGGTGAAGTTTGATCAAACCAAATCAAATTGTATTGGTCACATACACATGGTTAGCAGATGTTAATGCAAGTGTAGGGAAATGCTTGTGCTTCTAGTTCTGACAATGCAGTAATATCTAACAAGTAATCTAACAAATTCACAATGACTACCTTAAACACACAAATGTACAGGGATGAAAAATAATATGTACATATAAATATATGGATGAGCGATGGCCGTGCGGCATAGGCAAGATGTAGTAGATGGTATAGAGTACTGTATATACATATGAGATGAGTAATGTAGGATATGTAAACATTATTAAAGTGGCGTTATTTAAAGTGACTAGTGTTACCTTTATTAAATCCATTTATTAAATTGGCCAGAGATTTGAGTCAGTATGTTGGCAGCAGCCACTCTGTTAGTGATTGCTGTTTAACAGTCTGATGGCCTTGCGATAGAAGCTGTTTTTCCGTCTCTCGGTCCCAGCTTTGATGCACCTGTACTGACCTCGCCTTCTGGATGATGGCGGGGTGAACAGGCAGTGGCTCGAGTTGTTGTTGTCCTTGATTATCTTTTTGGCCTTCCTGTGACATCGGGTGCTGTAGGTGTCCTGGAGGGCAGGTAGTTTGCCCCCGGTGATGCGTTATGCAGATCGCACTACCCTCTGGAAAGCCTTGTGGTTGTGGGCGGTGCAGTTGCCGTACCAGGCGGTGATACAGCCTGACAGGATCGATTGTGCATCTGTAAAAGTTTGTGAGTGTTTTAGGTGACAAGCCAAATTGATGAGTGGGAAAAATCTATTTAAGAATAAGGCTGTAACGTAATTTAAAAAAAAAAGGGGTCTGAATACTTTCCGAATGCACTGTTCACAGTATCTACATTTGAATGTAGATGTTCTCTTATTTAGAGAAATGTTTTCTCTAAATAAGCATTGTTGTAGAAGTAAAGGTCAAATACACTGCGTTTCAACCAGTCAGCAATAATTTAATGAATTCAGGGCTTGTGAAGTTATAACTAGCCCTGGCTCGCAGTCTGTGTTTCAATTCATCCCAAAGGTGTTCGATGGGGTTGAGGTCAGGACTGTGTGCAGGCCAGTTAAGTTCTTCCGAACCAATCTCGACAAACCATTTCTGTATGGACCTCGCTTTGTGCACGCGGGCATTGTCATGCTGAAACAGGAAAGAGCCTTCCCCAAACTGTTGCCACAAAGTTGGAAGCACTGAATCATCTAGAATGTCATTTTATGCTGTAGCGTTAAGATTTCCCTTCACTGGAACTAAGGGGCCTAGCCCAAACCATGAAAACAGCAAAAACCCCAGACCATTATTCCTCCTCACCAAACTTTAGTATGGGCCATTCTACTGCAAATGTTTTGTCTATGAAGATTGCATGGCTGTGTGCTCAATTTTATACACCAGTCAGCAACGGGTTTAGCTGAAATAGCCAAATCTACTAATGAAGGCGTGTCCACATACTTTAGGCTATGTTGTGTATAAGCCTTCCAGAACCATAAGACCTACTAATTATTTATAGAATTATATTATAGAAAATTAGCACAGGTCTCATCAACAATCTCTCAAGCCCAAGTACTAGTGATTAGCCAGCTAATCTTTATACTTCAAGTTTATCCAACTCTGATCTATGTGCTAGCTAACAAGGTTGACAGTTGAATTGTTATGAACACACCCTTCTGTCTGTCTCCATCTGTCTGAACAGCATGCTATTCTGTCCACTTTGTTCACATGTTGAAATCAAGTGGCCTACCTTATTTCTCAGTATGAGAACGAGTTGCCAATTCCTTATATAATGGTGTTTTATCTTTATTGCACATTTATAAAACACAGACTAAAATGCTGCTAGCGGTACGTGGGTACCCCAATCCCGCGCACGATAAACTGAGCATTCATTTTCCAGAATCAATGTTCACTGATGCTCCAGTGTTAGCAGTGTTGCTCTGTGTGCAGTTTGAGGAGTTGAGACATAAAACGGGTCTCGTTGGGAAGGTTAACTTCTCCTCTATTACAGTATAATAATGTCTCTGTGTTTCGGTGTCCAAATGGTCCATTCTGTTGGACAAATCCTCTAATGCAAATAGCGAGTTGAAACCGCTTGTCAGAGATGAAGATGTGATCTCTCATATTTGTTGTGAGTGGCAGGGGGAGGGGCTTGGTGTGAGTGGCAGGGGGAGGGGCTTGGTGTGAGTGGCAGGGGGAGGGGCTTGGTGTGTGAGTGGCAGGGGGAGGGGCTTGGTGTGAGTGGCAGGGGGAGGGGCTTGGTGTGTGCGTCAACCATAGAGGAAGAGGCGAAGCGAGAGGTTTCACTCTCGATAAAATCTGTCCAAAATAAGGCCAATGCGTTTCTATGGGATTATTTTGGACCTTAGCTCGTCGCTGTGACATGGTGATGTTGGACCCAGGTGCAGAGAAGAGACCAGACGAGGAATCAGTGGTTAAGGATTAACATAATACTTTACTGAGAACCGGTAACGGAAGGATCACAGTAACACTGGGAAAACAACAAACAATAAGTCTCAAACTCACTCAGGAGACAAACGCACACGGCGCATAATTCAAGCTTCAGCAAAGAACAACAGAAAACACACCTCTTTTAACAGTGACATAATGAGTACATAGGACACACCTCAGTGTCGATAATGTCTCTAGGACGGTCTCTGGCGCCCTCTGGTGACAGGTGGAACCATGACAGTCGCCTGCCTTCCCGTCTTTGGGACAACGACTCCCATTGTTAGGGCGGAGACGTGCATCTCGTCATTATATGCAGATCTCTGGTGTAAATGGGAAGGTGCACACAGCACAGAGGAGCGAAGGATACGAGACCAAAAATACAACATGAGGGCTGCGTTTCAAACACGTAAAAGACACACCCTCCTCCACTTACCCTCGCCTTATGCCATTGGGGGAATCCCCGCAACCATCTTTGCCGTCGGTCCAAACAATTAGCCAAGCAAGAGAAGTTAACAACGTAAGCCCCTTAGCCCTCGTTTGTGATCGAGTGTGCGAGTGTACAATCCGGGGCCTGAAATGCCCCATAATTCAATTTGCGAAGAAAAGTCAGCCAAAACTTAAAACCAACTTCAATTTGGAGAAGTCAACATACAAGTGTAAGTAAAAAACGAATGTAAATACGTTATAAATTAATGCACAGTCCTCTCCTGCATTGTGTAACATTATCTCCCTCCACAGTCCTCTCCTGCATTGTGTAACATTATCTCCCTCCACAGTCCTCTCCTGCATTGTGTAACATTATCTCCCTCCACAGTCCTCTCCTGCATTGTGTAACATAAGCTCCCTCCACAGTCCTCTCCTGCATTGTGTAACATTATCTCCCTCCACAGTCCTCTCCTGCATTGTGTAACAGTATCTCCCTCCTCAGTCCTCTCCTGCATTGTGTAACATTATCTCCCTCCACAGTCCTCTCCTGCATTGTGTAACATTATCTCCCTCCTCAGTCCTCTCCTGCATTGTGTAACATAAGCTCCCTCCTCAGTCCTCTCCTGCATTGTGTAACATAAGCTCCCTCCACAGTCCTCTCCTGCATTGTGTAACATTATCTCCCTCCACAGCTCTCCTGCATTGTGTAACATTATCTCCCTCCACAGTCCTCTCCTGCGTTGTGTAACATTATCTCCCTCAGTCCTCTCCTGCATTGTGTAACAAAAGCTCCCTCCACAGTCTTCTCCTGCATTGTGTAACATTATCTCCCTACACAGGTCTCTCCTGCATTGTGTAACATTATCTCCCTTCACAGTCCTCTCCTGCATTGTAACATTATCTCCCTCCACAGGTCTCTCCTGCATTGTGTAACATAAGCTCCCTCCACAGTCCTCTCCTGCATTGTGTAACATAAGCTCCCTCCACAGTCCTCTCCTGCATTGTGTAACATTATCTCCCTTCACAGTCCTCTCCTGCATTGTGTAACATAAGCTCCCTCCACAGTCCTCTCCTGCATTGTGTAACATAAGCTCCCTCCACAGTCCTCTCCTGCATTGTGTAACATAAGCTCCCTCCACAGTCCTCTCCTGCGTTGTGTAATATTATCTACCCGTGGTCTCTTTTGAAGAACAGTGGTACAGTCACTGTAGTGGTGAATCCACATTCTCTGGAGTCTAGATTGAGCTCCCCTCCTTTACCGTCATCACTCTACTGGCTTACCTATTCAGCAGCAAAGCAGGGAGGTTTTAGAGGAGGAGATTTGATAAAAGCGCTGTCGTTTTGACGAGTTTGCCAACATGCTGATCGGATGCATTGGGGCTTGACGTGCCAGAGCTGGGACTCTGAATCTGAAGAGTGAGTTATACCCGGGTCTAGGCCACAAGAAGAAGCTATTTTTGTGAAGCTACAGTTAAGCGAATCCAAACTTTCATCTGCATAAACCCTTTCATCTCGCCTAAGGAGCTGAAAGCGCAGTGAAAGTGAATGACTTCCAATAATTTTTGGGTGGTTGAGCAAAGAGGGCAGGATCTCACAGGCACTTTACTGTACTACTGTGCAGTCAAAGTGGTAGGCTCCTAGTCATTATGGATGGTTGATAATGTGGCACAAAGGACTGTGGGAAATTTGTACTGTTTCTCCAAGGTGATGTGTGTCGGGTAATGATACATTTGGATTCGGGTATGTTTGGGTATGTTTCAGAACTGGGTCTGCATAGCGAAATCATAAAAAACTAATTGAATAACACTTCCACGTCCTGTAGACATAATATCCTATGGCTCTCAGAGATGTATTCAGTGTAACCCTTTCCTCGGGTTTGGAAGTTTCAAGGGCACTTCCCCCTTACTGCTTCTAGAAAGTGGCATTGGAAAGGACTCACTGCCTCACTCCTTCCTCTTGAGGTGTTGCAGCAGCCGGTCAATTTAGAGCGGTAGCTTACTGCTCCAATATAACCATTCTGAATCCGAGCGTCCGAAAGGGAAGAACAAAAAGAAACATTTGCCTTAATGTTTCCCATTTCTCAGTGTAAATTGGGTCCCCTGGTAGAAGTGATGACGCACATAGAAAATAACAAAGTGGAAATCATTACCACCGTGAAGCCTGTATTCGGATTAAAGCCCACTTCCTGTCTCTTATACACTGTGTGGCCAGGGATCCTTTTGATTATCTGGAGGGCACAGAAGACCCTCACACTTACGCACGCTCTCATTTGCATTCGTTCAATTGGTATATCTATTTAATTGGAATGCTTATTAATTTGGAATAATTGTAATTATTGACCCCCCCTCTATTTTTCTTTTTTACCCTCTCTCTATTTATGCCTGACTCTTTCTCTCTCTCTCTTTCTTTCTCTCTCTTTAATGGTCTGCCATGCTATTAGATTCTATCGTCTCTAGGGTCCCAGAACACCAATATGCAGGCCAGTCAATAGCACAACCTAAGCCTGCCTGCTGTGTGATACGTCTCGTTGTGATGTGAATAGTGTTCTGGATTCTAACATCCTCTCCCTGGATGTACATGGAAATAGAATACTGTTGCTCCAACAGAGGGGGACTATTTGGTCTGCGATCCTGCCATTCCAGGAGACTGACATCTGTTAGAACACAAGCTACAAATGGACAATTGTCCTGTCCATTGACCGTCTGTTCTGTTGGGTCTGTGCGGGTCAGTCCACTAATTATGTTTAGTTTTGGCAGCGATACACTCATGAATATGGTTCATAGTGAACTAATGCCCAGTACCCACCCCTCACACTGCTTATGCCAGTCCTGCCATACTGTGCCAGCCTGCTCCATTGAGATAATGAGTGAAATGCCCAATACGGGCATCTGGTGCCCTCTTCTATCCGTCTGCCCACCAGACCAGTAGCTACAGCAACAAAGGGCAAATATTAATCTCACTAATTCTAAAGCCCCTATGTGTGTTCAGAATGGGGGTAGAATGATGGTGCACACTGGGAGACAGATGTGAGGACATAGGGACCCGAAAATGAGCTTGACGCGTGTGTGTGCATGTGCGTGCGCGTGTGTGTGTGCACGGACGAGCAAGAGAAAGAGTGTATTTCAGCAGGCACTTCTAGCCACTGATATTACTAATGAGAGCCATAGAAAGAGATGGAGAACCACATCCAACACCATCCTACCCAGTAAACACCCTCCTTAGGTACTGCAGGTAAAGAGTGTTCCTCTGCAAAGTGTCCTGGGGTGAAGGTTACAGTGACACGGTCAGCCTTGCTCGGGTCCAGATACATCATACATCATGACACTGTTCCTGTCGTGACAGCTCTGTGCAGGCCCTGGCTGTCCATCACCAGGGCTGCAGCTTGGAGCAGAGGGGAGGAGCCGGCCTGAGACAGTGACAGTGGGCCCCACCTTTCCTGTTGCCAAGGGGAGTGAGAGAGGGAGATGGGGACCGAAAGAGGGAGAGAGAAAGAAAGCGAGAGAAGTGTCCGCACGTTGGCGTTTGACAGCAAGCAGGAAGGGAATGTGCGTCTGTCATGGGAGGTCACCTTGCGACAGGGGGACAGGGGTTAGGGACAGAACTAGATATTGCAGATGACGGCTAACCCCACGGCTTAGCTGCTCTCTGTGCTTGTGCTTTGTGTTAGTTTACTGTATTATGAATGATAAGGCAATCTGTAACAGGAAGGGACAGACACAGGGATTTGGGTGGAATTATTTTCCAAACAGTCACGCAAATTCACATCAATTCACCTCTATTCACTGTTGACCTGGTAAATGGAATCGCTTTGGTAAACGGCAACCATTGCAACCACTTTTCCTTTTTAATCTGTCACAATTGTTTACCAAATGTCACTGCTTCTCTGACATGTAGCTACAGCGTTAGCTTTGAGTCATTCCCTGGTGAAACTGGCGTGTTATGCCGTGTCAGTCTCCTACTACAGCGTGTCATTTCTCTGACAAGTGTGTCATGTCTTACCACGCTTCATCCCCTGTTATAGTTAGCTGAGAGAGAGACAGAGGGAGAGAGGGAGAGCGGGAGAGAGGGGGAGAGCGAGAGAGGGAGAGAGAAAGTGAGCGAGAGAGAGAGGGTGAGCGAGAGAGAGAGGGAGAGAGAAAGTGAGCGCGCGAGAGAGGGAGAGAGAGGGTGAGCGCGAGCGAGAGAGAGACAGAGCGGATGAGAGAGAGAGAAAGAAAGAAAGAAAGAGAGAGAGAGAGAGAGAGAGAGAGAGAGAGAGAGAGAGAGAGAGAGAGCGATGATAGGACTCATGTCTTTGTCATAGCTTACATGTGTCATCCCCCGTTGTGGTTGGCCTGAAACAGAGCAGCACCGTCATGCTCTGCATTGCTATTCACATAGAATAGAGAAAATCAACGGCTTGCTGACAGGCTGACAGATAGTAATGCAATTTCAGTGGCCATATTGGTTTGGGAGAGGCTCCGGAAGTTTATGAAGTTTCTTTTGGCTAAAGAAGGGTTTTTACTGACCTTTTGATGACAGAGCAGTATGTCATCATGAGTAGATGCAGCGGTGTTATTGCTCTAATACATCCTCTCAGACGACAGTGAAACGCACCGTTAGTTTGATCTTACTGCGGCCTGCTTGGTCATATTCTTCTCTCGACTACATCTTTCCACCAGGACCTCATTCGGTCTCCATGACACCGGAAAAACTGAGTGCTAGCCTTTAACCGCCCACTTTGGTAAATTGATAAATAAATAAATACAAAGATTTAAGATGGAATGCTGAGTTTATAGCATGAAAAGGATCTTGGCTCTGGAAGAGAGACCTTTCACATCCCAGCGAAACGTAATTGAATTTCGACCCTCTCATCCCCCTCGGCGTGGGATAGCATCTCGCCCGTCTCGCTACTCCCAAGTTCATAGTTAGTTTAAAGCGAAACCTTCCTCCGACGACGACGACCGCAACCTATGGGCCTAACTTATTCCTGCCCACCCTGAAAACAAACCTCTGAAACATTTCCTGGGAAAGCAATTTCACCAGTGAAGAGAGATTGAGTTGGGGGAGGTTGGCGTTTGTGTGTGTTGGCGAGTGTGTGGAGATAACATAGTTTGTGCCCCCCCCACAAAATGAAACAGTGTACAGTCATCTCGCCAAGCATTGCACTCTCTCTCTTTCCCCCGTCGTGCTCTGTCTCGACCCGATTAACAATGTTTCCCCAACTTCTTTTCACCGCAACTGCCAGCAGAGAAATGGGCCTAACCTCCCTGCCAGCAGAGAAATGGGCCTAACCTCCCTGCCAGCAGAGAAAGAGCGAACGTCCTTGAAACATACAAACGAGACGATACACCCAAATGCTTTCTTGGGTCTCCAGAGAGGGAGAGAAGCGATGAGAGGGAAAGAGAAGCCGCCACAATTCACGTCAAAGGCCCATACTCCTGCTTTCGCTCCTGTCACAGAAAGACCTGCTATTGTAAGGAGAATACCAATAAATTCTGAGCATTTTTTAAATTTAAATAGAAGGGAATTTTGAGTGGAAGAGTGAATTGGTTTGAAAACAAGAGGATTGTGATACTTCATCATGTGTTGACCTTGATGTGAAAAAGCACATACAGTCCTATAGTATGTGATGTGTGCTGTTCCCATGGGACCCCTCTGAAAGAGGATACTGCTGTAAGAGTCATGCATTTACAATGTTTGTCCAACTTTCAGAATGCTGTATTAGTGAGTGATTCACTTCCAACATTGAAATCTGAAATGCCAAATATCCACCAACACTTATTTCCTGTCCCTTTCTATCTTGAATTCTATGACTCTTTGTCTCCTCCTCCTACAGGAACATTCTGTTGTTTTGTCCCTTTCTATCTTGAATTCTATGACTCTTTGTCCCCTCCTCCTACAGGAACATTCTGTTGTTTTGTCCCTTTCTATCTTGAATTCTATGACTCTTTGTCTCCTCCTCCAGGAACATTCTGTTCTTCTGGTCCTTTCTATCTTGAATTCTATGACTCTTTGTCTCCTCCTCCTACAGGAACATTCTGTTGTTCTGTCCCTTTCTATCTTGAATTCTATGACCCCTTGTCCCCTCCTCCTCCAGGAACATTCTGTTGTTCTGTCCCTTTCTATCTTGAATTCTATGACTCTTTGTCTCCTCCTCCTCCAGGAACATTCTGTTGTTCTGTCCCTTTCTATCTTGAATTCTATGACTCTTTGTCTCCTCCTCCTCCAGGAACATTCTGTTGTTCTGTCCCTTTCTATCTTGAATTCTATGACTCTTTGTCTCCTCCTCCAGGAACATTCTGTTGTTCTGTCCCTTTCTATCTTGAATTCTATGACTCTTTGTCTCCTCCTACAGGAACATTCTGTTGTTCTGTCCCTTTCTATCTTGAATTCTATGACTCTTTGTCTCCTCCTCCAGGAACATTCTGTTGTTCTGTCCCTTTCTATCTTGAATTCTATGACTCTTTGTCTCCTCCTCCTACAGGAACATTCTGTTGTTCTGTCCCTTTCTATCTTGAATTCTATGACCCCTTGTCCCCTCCTCCTACAGGAACATTCTGTTGTTCTGTCCCTTTCTATCTTGAATTCTATGACTCTTTGTCTCCTCCTCCTCCAGGAACATTCTGTTGTTCTGTCCCTTTCTATCTTGAATTCTATGACTCTTTGTCTCCTCCTCCTACAATAACATTCTGTTGTTCTGTCCCTTTTTTATCTTGAATTCTATGACTCTTTGTCTCCTCCTACAGGAACATTCTGTTGTTCTGTCCCTTTCTATCTTGAATTCTATGACCCCTTGTCCCCTCCTCCTACAGGAACATTCTGTTGTTCTGTCCCTTTCTATCTTGAATTCTATGACTCTTTGTCTCCTCCTCCAGGAACATTCTGTTGTTCTGTCCCTTTCTATCTTGAATTCTATGACTCTTTGTCCCCTCCTCCTACAGGAACATTCTGTTCTTCTGGTCCTTTCTATCTTGAATTCTATGACTCTTTGTCTCCTCCTCCTACAGGAACATTCTGTTGTTCTGTCCCTTTCTATCTTGAATTCTATGACCCCTTGTCCCCTCCTCCTACAGGAACATTCTGTTGTTCTGGTCCTTTCTATCTTGAATTCTATGACTCTTTGTCTCCTCATCCTCCAGGAACATTCTGTTGTTCTGTCCCTTTCTATCTTGAATTCTATGACCCCTTGTCCCCTCCTCCTACAATAACATTCTGTTGTTCTGGTCCTTTCTATCTTGAATTCTATGACTCTTTGTCTCCTCCTCCTACAGGAACATTCTGCTGTTCTCACATTCTACTAATTTATTACTCTAATCTTTTGCTCCTTTTATCTTTCTTTCTGTTTTCTGTCTCTGCCTGTTTATTTGTCTCCTCTCTCTCTCTCTCTCTCTCTCTCTCTCTCTCTCTCTCTCTCTCTCTCTCTCTCTCTCTCTCTCTCCCCCCTCTCTCCATCTGTGTGATTTGTGTGTGTAATGGCAGTCTCTCCATCCTCTCTCTCTGAGACTGAGCTGATTGGATTCTGTTTTATGTCCTGCCATGTCTATGACCTGTGTGTGTGTGTGTGTGTGTGTGTGTGTGTGTGTGTGTGTGTGTGTGTGTGTGTGTGTGTGTGTGTGTGTGTGTGTGTGTGTGTGTGTGTGTGTGTGTGTGTGTGTGTGTGTGTGTGTGTGTGTGTGTGTGTGTGTGGCTCTGCGGCCCCTTGCGTCACAAACCAGTGCCTCCTGCTGTATTTGGCTCCACCACTCTGCCCTGCTCCTCCTGATCAGAGGGGACAGGATGTTCTCTGTGTGTGTGTGTTAGTGTGTGTGCACACGTGTACTGTATATGTGAGAGAGAGAACCAACTCTCTGTCGTTCCACAGAAGAAATTAGGATACACTTAACAGATACCAAGCTTGTATCACAATTCCAGTGGGTCAGAAGTTTACAGTCACTAAGTTGACTGTGCCTTTAAACAGCTTGGAAAGTTCCAGAAAATTATGTCATGGCTTTAGAAGCTTCTGATAGGCGAATTGACATCATTTGAGTCAATTGGAGGTGTACCTGTGGATGTATTCCAAGGCCTACCTTCAAACTCAGTGTCTCTTTGCTTGACATCATGGGAAAATCTAAATAAATCAGCCAAGACCTCAGAAAAAAATTGTAGACCACAAGTCTGGTTCATCCTTGGAAGCAATTTCCAAATGCCTGAAGGTACCACGTTCATCTGTACAAACAATAGTACGCAAGTATAAACACCATGGGACCACGCAGCCGTCATACCACTCAGGAAGGAGACGCGTTCTGTCTCCTAGAGATGAACGTACTTTGGGGCGAAAAGTGCAAATCAATCCCAGAACAACAGCAAAGGGCCTTGTGAAGATGCTGGAGGAAACAGGTACAAAAGTATCTATATCCACAGTAAAATGAGTCCTATATCGAAATAACCTGAAAGGCCGCTCAGCAAGGAAGAAGCCACTGCTCCAAAACCACCATAAAAAGCCAGACTACGGTTTGCAACTGCACATGGGGACAAAGATTGTACTTTTTGTAGAAATGTCCTCTGGTCTGATGAAACAAAAATAGAACTGTTTGGCCATAATGATCATCATTATGTTTGGAGGAAAAAGGGGGAGGCTTGCAAGCCGAAGAACCCCATCCCAACCGTAAAGCACCGGGGTGGCAGCATCATGTTGTGGGGGTGCTTTGCTGCAGGAGAGACTGATGCACTTCACAAAATAGATGGCATCATGAGGAAGGACAATTATGTGGATATGTTGAAGCAACATCTCAAGACATCAGTCAGGATGTGGACAATGACCCCAAGCATCCTTCCAAAGTTGTGGCAAAATGGCTTAAGGACAACAAAGTCAAGGTATTGGAGTGACCATCACAAAGCCCTGACCTCAAACCCGTAGAAAATGTGTGGGCAGAACTGAAAAAGCGTGTGGGAGCAAGGAGTCCTACAAACCTGACTCAGTTACACCAGCTCTGTCAGGAGGAATGGGCCAAAATTCACCCAACTTATTGTGGGAAGCTTGTGGAAGGCTACCCGAAACATTTGACCCAAGTTAAACAATTTAAAGGCAATGCTACCAAATACTAATTGAGTGTATGTACACTTCTGACCCACTGGGAATGTGATGAAAGAAATAAAAGCTGAAATAAATAATTCTCTCAACTATTATTCTGACATTTCATATTCTTAAAATAAAGTGTTGATCCTAACTGACCTAAGACAGGGAATTTTTGATTGGATAAATTGTCAGGAATTGTGAAAAACTGAGTTTAAATGTATTTGGCTAAGGTGTATGTAAACTTCCGACTTCAACTGTACATGATAGACATTTCCAATCAGCTCTCTCTGTGTGATGTCACCCAGCCCTTCCCCCAGTGCTGTCCACGTTGTCCGATGTGATAAAACTTGGCCACATAATCAGGAGGGACTGCGCCAATGTTTGTTGCAGGCAGAGTCTCAAACCAGGAACAGTCAAATCCTTTTCCCCAGGCCTCTCTCCTCCTCTTCCTCTAGCTCTTTTCGCTCACTTTTTCTTTAGCGGCCTCTCTCTCTCTCCTCCCATAATATCTATCTTTCTCTCACTCCCTCTCTCTTCCTCTCTTTCTCTCTCTCTCTACCCCTCTTCCTCTCTCCCTCTCTATCTTTCTCTCTTTTCAATCCCCGTCTCTCATTCGCTCATTGTCATGCATCAATGTTGAGCTTTACATGC
Source organism: Salvelinus namaycush (assembly GCF_016432855.1). Classification (NCBI taxonomy): domain Eukaryota; kingdom Metazoa; phylum Chordata; class Actinopteri; order Salmoniformes; family Salmonidae; genus Salvelinus; species Salvelinus namaycush. The sequence continues at coordinate 169,473 of NW_024057875.1, forward strand.
TGCGGTGTAAAAATAGCACGGTGACACTTTTGTTTAATGGGATGTGAATGAGCGTCATCCCTGCAGTCTGAAACGGCAGGCGCCATGATAGTTTTAAAATAAATCTATCCAACGTGGACGCACGGCACGCGCACTATCGCTGTTTTAGCCTCGCCGTGCCACAGCTTATATACCGAGTGCATCGCTCACGGTGTACATTAGATTCCCATCTATTTGTTGTTAATATTTTTATGTGCCTTAGCAGTTACCATTGTTAAATGCAACAAAACCTCATCCCATAAATACGGACTATGAAGTGACATTCTGAGGGCTGCTCCACATAGTTCCATGGTGGTGGGTAGTATGGTACGGTCCAGTGATTTATTTTTCTCTCAGTTGGTCTCCCTCGGGCCCATGATGTTTTGTGTTGCGGTCAAGATCTTTGCTGTATGTCACACATACATATTTAATAGCTGCCATCCCCAGCTTTCCTCCCTCCCTCCATCTTTCTTCTCTTGTGGTCTGCTTTACCCAAGGCTAAGGCCTGTGGAGAAGATTGAACTTGAAATCTGTTGTGAATATTTCATACCTCCGCTCCATTCTCTCTGAAACGATGTTCCATTGGCTGTGTGTGTGTGTGTGTGTGTGTGTGTGTGTGTGTGTGTGTGTGTGTGTGTGTGTGTGTGTGTGTGTGTGTGTGTGTGTGTGTGTGTGTGTGTGTGTGTGTGTGTGTGTGTGTGTGATCAAGCCCTGAGCGGCAAAGTCCACAGCCAATCACACCTTCTTTCCAACACCTCAAATGAAAGCAAATCCATTTTTAAACGGAGGTGTGAGAACACTGGTGCTGCAATCTTGTACTCTGTAACCTCAAGAAGAATTATAGATCTCTCCCCTGACAGAAAAATAACTTTCACTGCTGATAAAGGCAGCTACTTGGGTTTTAATACCTTATTCATCAGTGTGACATTGATAAGAACATTCTGTAGTAAATGTCCAGTCAGGGTGATATGGACAGATTTACATACCTGAACATTCTGTAGTAAATGTCTAGTCAGGGTGATATGGACAGATTTACATACCTGAACATTCTGTAGTAAATGTCTAGTCAGGGTGATATGGACAGATTTACATACCTGAACATTCTGTAGTAAATGTCCAGTCAGGGTGATATGGACAGATTTACATACCTGAACATTCTGTAGTAAATGTCCAGTCAGGGTGATATGGACAGATTTACATACCTGAACATTCTGTAGTAAATGTCCAGTCAGGGTGATATGGACAGATTTACATACCTGAACATTCTGTAGTAAATGTCCAGTCAGGGTGATATGGACAGATTTACATACCTGAACATTCTGTAGTAAATGTCTAGTCAGGGTGATATGGACAGATTTACATACCTGAACATTCTGTAGTAAATGTCCAGTCAGGGTGATATGGACAGATTTACATACCTGAACATTCTGTAGTAAATGTCTAGTCAGGGTGATATGGACAGATTTACATACCTGAACATTCTGTAGTAAATGTCTAGTCAGGGTGATATGGACAGATTTACATACCTGAACATTCTGTAGTAAATGTCTAGTCAGGGTGATATGGACAGATTTACATACCTGAACATTCTGTAGTAAATGTCTAGTCAGGGTGATATGGACAGATTTACATACCTGAACATTCTGTAGTAAATGTCTAGTCAGGGTGATATGGACAGATTTACATACCTGAACATTCTGTAGTAAATGTCTAGTCAGGGTGATATGGACAGATTTACATACCTGAACATTCTGTAGTAAATGTCCAGTCAGGGTGATATGGACAGATTTACATACCTGAACATTCTGTAGTAAATGTCCAGTCAGGGTGATATGGACAGATTTACATACCTGAACATTCTGTAGTAAATGTCCAGTCAGGGTGATATGGACAGATTTACATACCTGAACATTCTGTAGTAAATGTCTAGTCAGGGTGATATGGACAGATTTACATACCTGAACATTCTGTAGTAAATGTCTAGTCAGGGTGATATGGACAGATTTACATACCTGAACATTCTGTAGTAAATGTCTAGTCAGGGTGATATGGACAGATTTACATACCTGAACATTCTGTAGTAAATGTCTAGTCAGGGTGATATGGACAGATTTACATACCTGAACATTCTGTAGTAAATGTCTAGTCAGGGTGATATGGACAGATTTACATACCTGAACATTCTGTAGTAAATGTCTAGTCAGGGTGATATGGACAGATTTACATACCTGAACATTCTGTAGTAAATGTCTAGTCAGGGTGATATGGACAGATTTACATACCTGAACATTCTGTAGTAAATGTCTAGTCAGGGTGATATGGACAGATTTACATACCTGAACATTCTGTAGTAAATGTCTAGTCAGGGTGATATGGACAGATTTACATACCTGAACATTCTGTAGTAAATGTCCAGTCAGGGTGATATGGACAGATTTACATACCTGAACATTCTGTAGTAAATGTCCAGTCAGGGTGATATGGACAGATTTACATACCTGAACATTCTGTAGTAAATGTCTAGTCAGGGTGATATGGACAGATTTACATACCTGAACATTCTGTAGTAAATGTCTAGTCAGGGTGATATGGACAGATTTACATACCTGAACATTCTGTAGTAAATGTCCAGTCAGGGTGATATGGACAGATTTACATACCTGAACATTCTTATTCAGAAACCCTCCTTTCTCTTTGCTTTCTTTCTCTCTCTCGCTCTCTGTCTCTCTTTCTCTCTCTCTCTCTTTCATCACCATGTTAGCTCCTTCAAACTCAGTGGTGCTCTCTCTTCTCCCTCACTCCCACTCCTCTTTTCTCTCTGTCTGTCTTTCTCTCTCTTTGTATCTCTTTTTCTCTCTCTTCCTTTCATCACCATGTTAGATGCTTGAAGCTCAGTGGTGCTCTCCCTGAGGCCTCTCACTGTCCTACCAGATAATAACTAAATTGATTGGTGTCTCCAAAGCCAATCTATCATTTCGATTGATCAGACATGGAGAGTAGGAATGGAGAAGGCGGGACAAACTCTCATATCACAGTGGAGTCATGTGAAGGTGGAATCCTCTGAGGGTTTCCAACACAATCACCTGATAGTTAATCAACATGCTTTCAACGCGTGGATCACATCATGCATACAGTATAGGCCTAATGACCTTCATTCAACCTTCCTGTTGAAGACTGCCCATTACAATAGATTCTCAACTTCCCTTCCCCCATTTTCTGCATAATAGAATGTCCCACCCTTCATTGTGATTCCACACGGGAGAGTCCATCTGTTCCCAAGAGGGGTTCTGCATTGTTACTTAGGCTCTATTGATTTGTCGAGTATTATCGTTGCTTAGTGAGTAGGTCTGACTCTGAGTACGTCCTGTTCTCTTTGGTTGTGTACTTTGTGGTTATGGACCACATTTTACCCTACCTATCACATCTTCGGAGGATGTCATATCCAGATGACCACATTGCCCCAACGAGTAGATGTGAATACGTCCTCTTGTCCTCTTTGGCTGTGTCACATGCCTTCATAAGACGTCATATCCAGATGGGAAGAAAATAACAAGGCAAACCGAATAGTGTCTCTGAATGTGACTCTCTCTGTCTCCCTCCTGATTTAAACATGTCTCTGCTGCTATGCCTTTGTCCGTTCCATGTCAGAGCTCTGAGAGATATGGCGGAGAATGTGCATTTGGGCCCCAGAGGTTATATAACGTGCTCAGAGCACATAGTCGGAGGCAAAATGGATTGCGACTCGTGAGTTTGTTTCAGTCAGAGCTCCACCTGGTCTCACATGATAACTGCCTGCGGCGACTAGGGCAGGGACTAGGAAAGATGCTACGTGGCTAAGCTAGATGACCTTCACCTTGTCTGAATGGAGAATGCAAAGAGAGAGTCAACTTGTCGTCTTGTATAGGGAACATGGTGATGATGAGAAATCTGATCGATGTCTAAAGAGAGATGGATAGACACGTTGTGGATTGACATTTTGCTGAACTCTGATCCTTCTAAAGAGATTTGTGACAGAATTAATTCCGTTCCAGATATGATGGGCGCACGTACGCACACACACACACACAGCCCAACTCTCACTCTCACATGCACACACACACAGCCCAACTCTCACTCTCACATGCACACACACACACAGCCCAACTCTCACTCTCACATGCACACACACACACTCACTTCACCCCCCTAACCCCATCGCATCAACACTCAACATCATTGTCCAGCTGCTTAATTATTTTACCCACATCCTTTTACACCACAGCCTTTTCTGTGGACAAATCAATCTCCCTGACATCATCAGAGCGGACGGAGGTGTCAACACTAAATGGGATACAGGATCCTGGGGTTAATGGCTAGATGGCTGTCTAACGTAATCAGGGTGGGTGTTGGTCTCTTGATTTATATGCTGAATGAATTGATCAGTGTCGCAGGCTGACTGCGCGCTTGGTGCAGGCCTCTAGTCACTAGTGTGGGTGCGTGGGTATGGCATTACTGTAATGAGCTGTATCCATCAAATCAAAGAGGGAGAATGGAAGCCACCTCTAGCCCAGCTTCGCTGCTCCTGACCTGGGTCGGGGAGACTCATAGGGGGGCTTGGAGATTGGAGCAGTGGAGGTGGTCTGTGGTTGGTCTATGTTTGGTTTATGGTGGTTTACTGTGTATGGTGAGAATATACACTCATCAAAATATAAACGCAGTATGCAACATTTTCAAAGGTTTTACTGACTTACAGATTATATAAGGAAATCAGTCAATTGAAATAAATTCATTAGGCCCTAATCTATGGATTTCACATGACTGGGAGTACAGATATGCATCTGTTGGTCACAGATACCTTAACAGAAAAGGTAGGGGCATGGATCATTAAACCAGTCAGTATCTGGTGTGACCACCATTTGCCTCATGCAGCACAACACATCTCCTTCACATACATTCACCAGGCTGTTGATTGCGACCACTGGAATGCTGTCCCACTCCTCTTCAATGGCTGTGCGAAGTTGCTGGATATTGGTGGGAACTGGAACACGCTGTTGTACACGTCAATCCAGAGCATCCCAGACATGCTCAACGGGTGACATGTGTGGTGAGTATGCAGGCCATGGAAGAACTGGGACATTTTCAGCTTCCAGAAATTGTGTACAGATCCTTGTGACATGGGTCTGTGCATTATCATGCTGAAACAGGAGGTGATGGCAGAGGATGAATGGTACAACAATGGGCCTCAGGATCTTGTCATGGTATCTCTGTGCATTCAAATGCAATTGTGTTGGTTGTCCGTAGCGTATGCCTGCCCATACCATAACCCCACCGCCACCATGGGGCACTCTGTTCACAACATTGACATCAGCAAACCACTTGCCCACACGACGCCACACGTCTGCCATCTGCCCAATAGAGTTGAAATAGGGATTCATCCGTGAAGAGCACACTTCTCCAGCGTGCCAGTGACCATCGAAGGTGAGCCTTTGCCCACTGAAGTCAGTTACAACGCTGAACTGCAGTCAGGTCAAGACCCTGGTGAGGACGACGAGCACGCAGATGAGCTTCCCTGAGACCGTTTCTGATAGTTTGTGCAGAAATTCTTTGGTTGTTCAAACCCACAGTTTCATCAGCTGTCTGGGTGGATGGCCTCAGATGATCCCGCAGGTGAAGAAGCCAGATGTGGAGGTCCTGGGCTGGCATGGTTACACGTGCTCTGCGGTTGTGAGTCCTGTGGGATGTATTGCCAAATCCTATTAAACGATGTTGGAGGCGGCTCATGGTATAGAAATGGACATTAAAGTCTCTGGCAACCGCTCTGGTGGACATTCCTGCAGTCAGCATTCCAATTGCACACTCTCCTCAGATCTTGAGACATCTGTGGCATTGTGTTGTGTGACAAAACTGCACATTTTAGAGTGGCCTTTATTGTCCCCAGCACAAGGTGTACCTGTGTTATAATCATGCTGTTTAATCAGCTTCTTGATATGCCACATCTGTCAGGTGGATGGATGATCTTGGCAAAGAAGAAATGCTCACTAAATTTGAGAGAAAAAAGCTTTTTGTGCGGGATCTGTTATTTCAGCTCCGACCCTCTGCTCTTCCATCTCCACTTCCGCTGTGGGTATCCGATAGCCCAGGAAGGAGACTGCCTGCTGTAAGAAAAGGCACTTCTCCGCCTTGGCGTACAGGTGATGCCCTATCAGCCTCTACAAAACGGACCTGACATGAGAGACATGTTGCTTGCGTGTAGTGGAGCACACCAAGATGTCATCTATGTACACCACTACACAGCGACCCAACATGTCTCTAAACACCTTGTTAATGAAGGATTGAAACACCGGTGCATTTGTCAGGCCGTAGGGCATTACCCTGTATTCGTAGTGTCCGGTGCTGGTGCTGAAGGCGGTCTTCCATTCATCCCTCTCTCTGATGCACACCAGATTGTAGGCACTGCGTAAATCCAATTTGGTAAAGTGCTGAGCACCGTGCATCTGTTCGATCACAGTGGGTATGAGAGGCAGGGGATTACTGAATTGAACAGTTGCCTTATTCAGTGTCCGATAATCGGGTGGAGACCTCCGTCCTTCTTCTTCATGAAAAGAAGGTGGAGGAGGCCGGAGAGGTGGACGGACGGAGGAATCCTTGGGCCAGAGCCTCCTAGACGTAGACCTCCGTGGCTTTGGTCTCTGCATGCGAGAGAGGGTAGATGTGCCACCGCGGCAAGGTAGAACCAGGCAGTAGGTTGATAGTGCAGTCCCATGGGTGATGAGTCTTCGAAAAAGCCACCTGTAGGTCTCGGTATTCCTCCGGGATAAGGACGTGGGTGGCCTGGTCCGGACTTTCCACGGAGGTGGCACAGATAGACACAGAGAGACACTCCCCTGACACTCCTGCGACCAACCCAACAACCTCCTCTCTGTCCACAATATCCTGGGGTTATGCAACTGTAACCAGGGGAACCCTAAAACTACGGGGTGTGCAGGAGAGTCTAAGATGAGGAAGGTGATGCGTTCATGGTGGTTGTGAACAACTGTGAGGGAAGCCTACAGCTGGCATACGGTCCGGATCACCTCGTCCATGGCAGTCTCGAGGTGCTCCAGGCACGAGTCGTGGTGGTGGAGCATCGCTCCTATATCGGAGAGGTTGGGATGTCCTGCTGCTTCCTGTCCTCTTGGGTCGGTCATTCTATCACAGGTGTAGAGAGGAGTAGCCAGGAGGCAGTAGCAGATTTAGAACTACTGAATTTATTTAAGCACCAACATAAAATACTCAGGAAATAGTAGGAGAGATTCCTCTCAAGAAAACAAGTAACATTCCAATGACGACAAAGACAAATGGCAGAGGGAGTATATATACAGTGATAGAGTGGGGATTGGAACCAGGTGTGTGTAATGATGACGAGACAAGTCCGGGGTTGATGAGTGAAGGGCGTTTGCCAGCAGTAGGTTCGGCAGCAGCTAGAAGGCCGGCGACGCCGAACGCTTGAGCTGGACAGGAGGGGGAGCCAAAGCGGAGGCTGGTGGGACCAACACTTTACGTGCTGCGTTTATATTTTTGTTCAGTGTAGTTAAAGGTGTGGTGTTTTAGAAAGAGAAAGCCCATGCAGTCAGATACATCTGGGTGAACTGTCTCATTTTTACATTGTGTGTGTGTCATGTCTGTCATTGTCTCTGTGAGAGAGTGCGTGTCTCTGTTGTGTGTGTATGTGTGTGTGTGTGTGTATGTGTGTGTTGTCAAGGGGTTTGTAAATAACTGCGTGCTGATCCAGCTCAGATGGCGTGAGTGTGTCAGCTGTTTAGATTGGGCTTTTTGTCACTGGCAGCTTGCCGTAGTCATTCATCGCCTGGGTGCTTGCTTACTCTCTCTCTTTCTCTCTCTCACTCGATATGTATTTCTCTCCATCCCTCTCTCTTTCTCTCTCATTCTTAATGCACCATGTCTTACAGTTACACATTCAACAAATCTCCTCTCCAGGCAACATGTAGCCACCCACATTCACCTCATCTCCACCCTTTCAGACCTCATGTAACACACCTAGAACCCAGTGCCATACCCCTTTCCTAGCTGATTTGGTTTGACCGAAAATGACAGTCCTCCAGTCAAAGCTATTTACGGAACGGACCATTTCATGTTCAACAGGGTTGATTAGTGGTGGTGGTATAAGCGATTCATGAGGTCTATGTCAAAATGTTCACGGCTGATTTGGCCGTAAATTGGGGGATCAAATCACAGATTAAAAGCGGAAGAAGGAGAGAGTCCAAAAGTTTGTAATAATTCATCAGAAAATAATATGACTTCCCTTGACCTTGTGATTAGAGAGAGGAATGTCGTTGTTTGATAGTCTGTGGTTTTTGATGATATTACATGTAATAATATTCAACAACTAAAATATAAAGTGACCTTATGGATTTGAATATATTGTACAATCCAAAGGGATGAGATGACCCTTACATAATCTAAAGCGTATTGATGTATTTATGATAGCATGACAGTGCAGAATCTAGGTGATCACTGACTGTGATTTGTGCGAAACAACATAAAATAATCCTCCTTTTTCACCTGTTGAAGCTGTCACTATATGCATCGATTGACCTTTGACCTGAAAGGGGGATAGAAAGGTGAAGGTAGCTTATGTTGTTTTGTGGTTAGTTGTGTTGCAGGACAAGTTTCTCTTGTGCTGTTGACAGGGAGAAGAATACGTCAGTTGAGACAGGTGGCTGATGTTCAACTGCAGCTAAATGTATCTTATTACAGATACTGTAGAGCTTGTTATGCCACCTAGCTCTGTGCAACACACACACAGTATGAGGGATGTCCCACTGTTGCAATGTTTAACACCACCATTAACAAACCAACATTTTCACATAAATTCCGAGAACAGCCTGCGTGGCACTAAGTCATGCTTCTTTCTCCACCAGTCATACTGAGGAATAGTTGCTGATGTATTGGCCATTCAATGTATTAGGCCAACTCTTCTTTCTACACCAAAGGGAGAGAGAAATATGCTTATTTATGCGGAATCAGCCAGTAACTGGTCTTTGTCCTTGTGTTCTGCCTGATGAACTGATTAATGCTCGACTCATGAGCTGGAGGAGGAGGAGGTGGGGAATCAGGGGAGGAGGAGGAGGTGGGGAATCAGGGGAGGAGGAGGAGGAGGAGGTGGGGAATCAGGGGAGGAGGAGGAGGAGGAGGAGGGGGGGAATCAGGGGAGGAGGAGGTGGGGAATCAGGGGAGGAAGAGGAGGAGAGGGTGAAGGGAGCAGAGGAGGAGGAGAAGGTGGAGAATCAGGGGAGGAGGAGGAGGAGGAGAGGGTGAAGGGTGCAGAGGAGGAAGAGGCAAATCAGTGGAGGAGGAGAGGGTGAAGGGAGCAGAGGAGGAGGTGGGGAATCAGGGGAGGAGGAGGAAGCGAGGGTGAAGGGAGCAGAGGAGGAGGTGGGGAATCAGGGGAGGAGGAGGAGGAGAGGGTGAAGGGAGCAGAGGAGGAGGAGGAGGAAGAGAGGGTGAAGGGAGCAGAGGAGGAGGTGGAGGAGGGGAATCAGGGGAGGAGGAGAGGGTGAAGGGAGCAAAGGAGGAGGAGGGGAATCAGGGGAGGAGGAGGAAGAGAGGGTGAAGGGAGCAGAGGAGGAGGTGGAGGAGGGGAATCAGGGGAGGAGGAGGAGAGGGTGAAGGGAGCAGAGGAGGAGGAGGAGGGGAATCAGGGGAGGAGGAGGAAGAGAGGGTGAAGGGTGCAGAGGAGGAGGAGGAGGAAAAGGAATAAGAAGAGGGTGCTAGAAATCTGAAAAGAAAACAATAAGAGAGCGGAAAGAGAGGAGGGTTGTTATAGAGTCAAGGAGTTCGGGTTGAACATATTAGATTTCCTCAAATCAGCCAAATCACAGTTGTGATGCATAGGTGGTGTACACTAGCTACATTAAGGTATAGGTGGTGTACACTAGCTACACTAAGGTATAGGTGGTGTACACTAGCTACAGTAAGGTATATGTGGTGTACACTAGCTACAGTAAGGTATAGGTGGTGTACACTAGCTACAGTACAGTAAGGTATAGGTGGTGTACACTAGCTACAGTACAGTAAGGTATAGGTGGTGTACACTAGCTACATTAAGGTATAGGTGGTGTACACTAGCTACATTAAGGTATATGTGGTGTACACTAGCTACAGTAAGGTATAGGTGGTGTACACTAGCTACAGTACAGTAAGGTATAGGTGGTGTACACTAGCTACAGTACAGTAAGGTATAGGTGGTGTACACTAGCTACAGTACAGTAAGGTATAGGTGGTGTACACTAGCTACATTAAGGTATATGTGGTGTACACTAGCTACAGTAAGGTATAGGTGGTGTACACTAGCTACAGTACAGTAAGGTATAGGTGGTGTACACTAGCTACAGTACAGTAAGGTATAGGTGGTGTACACTAGCTACAGTAAGGTATAGGTGGTGTACACTAGCTATAGTACAGTAAGGTATATGTGGTGTACACTAGCTACAGTAAGGTATATGTGGTGTACACTAGCTACAGTAAGGTA